>NC_060173.1:68911365-69198865 GCF_021184085.1 Oncorhynchus gorbuscha | reverse complement strand
TTTCGTTTTGATTTTGTCATGGTGTTCTATTTGTTTTCGCCTCAATCTCATTTTCTACCTGCTATTGAGACGCTAGGATTGGGTGACAGGAGCGTCTGGAGTTGACTTCTGTTTATCCCACAAGCGGGCTCAGGGAACTTCCTCTGAATAGTGTGTGTGTGTGTGTTTGGGAGGCTTGAATGTGAATCTGCTAGTGTAGTTTAGGGGGACTCAAGTGTGAAGGTTTGTGTCTTAAAAGCAGACCTGCATGTGTTCAAATAGTTAAATAATTGTTATTTCTTACGAAGGAATAGTGCAAAAGTGCAGGCTGTTCAGGATGCTTGAAATGACTGGATATATATGTGTTTCAGAGCCTCAAATACGAAATGGAATATCACTCATTATCATGGTTCTGTGTGTTTAGAAACTTGAGTTGTTTAGAAGAGTGTTGACAATACAGTAAACATATTGGCATGTTCAAGGTATGCATTGATTATTGGGATGCCCTGAAGCAGTGGGAAAGACCAACAGTGACCTTTCCAATGGCTCTGGGTGTGCCCACATTTACACTGTATTATAAAAGTGTCAGCATCCCCAGGCATGTGCCCGCATAATTAAAACCCTATTGGAAAAAAAACATCAATTCTCTTTATACAGTAGCAGGCTGTGTGGTCTGTACCAGAGCCCCATGCTAACCTGTCTGTGCCCTGTGTCTGTACCCAGGAAAGGCTCACTCTGGTGGGGCTACTCTCCACCTCTGTCACCGCTTCACCGGAAGTATCAAACAGGTACTCTCCTAGCACAACATCGTCATATCAAATCACATTGTACTCGTATGCAAAATAGGCCTACTTCTCGTGTCTATTATATATGCACCTTTGACCTTGTTGCAGACATTTGGACCCCAGTTGCAGGTCAAGGTGGAGATCCACCTGAAACGTTGCCATATTATGAGATGGACAGTTTAGTTTCTGTCTGAATACAATAACGTCGTACACTTCAAACAGAACGGATTCAAGGCTTAACTATAGTGAAATTGAGTGTGACTCGGCTTAATTCCAGGAATCAACACTACCCTTAATCAGGTCAGGAATATCAGCCTGCTGACCTGTTGTAAAGTTTAGGCAACCAAATCAATGACAACTTCAGGGTTACCTTGCTCTCTCCATGTTATCTGGCCTATACTTAAACTGTGTCCTACTGTTAACTACCGGTTGTTATTTTGTTGTCCATTGCCATTTTGTTTCCTTTTATTTCATCTATTTTTTACATTTTTTAAAAATAATATCTGTTTTTCCTGACCTATTCAAGAGGAAGTTAACTCAAAGTACATAGGTTCTCAGTACTCACTTTATAATAGTGAGGGGTGGGAGGTACAGTATGTCTGGGAATGGGACTTGTAATTGATTAAAGTGACACATCTTTGTAGATTCCCGTGAATGCCTCTCCATCACTCCCGTGTATCAATCCAGTGTAATTCTCCAAGACATGTCTATTATGGAATTGGCATAATCTTCTCAGCCAGCGCATTGACAGATTTATTTAAATACATTTTGCTAGTATTCCCAGAGAGAGTAAATTACAATTAACACGATTATAACCTCAACAAAATGGAGACAATGGAGACAGGAATTTATTAGGCTGGGAGCACTGTTTTCATAGCCCCAGTTATGTGTTGGTCGAGATTGCTTTCATAAATTATGATCGTGCGACACAGCAGAGAACATGCACGTATGCAAAACAGTGTCAGAGGAAAATTAAAACGAAATGTTTTACATATTTTTCCATTAATATCGATGCGACCCGGGTGGAGAAGACGGTTTTATTCGCTTAATTTCCCGCCCGGGGATGCCCAAATAACGAGTTCATTGTTTTAGTAGTGTGCTAATGACAATATGTGACAAACTAATTTCAACAAAAGATTATTCCCACGCAATAAAACGAATCGTTAAGGTTGTAGGCGCTGGAGTCTTTGCCACACAGTTTGACAATTACAATGATTTTGAGGCATTTGTAACATGATGATTATGAGTTGATGATACAGTGTTCCATTTAATGTGATTTAACTCGTTAACTCTTCAATTAGACTATATTGAGATTTCCTTAGGCTACATATAGCCCAATTTGCTGCAGGCTTGGATTTTTCAGTACTAACTCGTTTAGATACTAAGAAGTCTCTTGAGAAGACTATACCCATGTCTCTTTCATTTTTATCTGTAGGTAGTGAGGAGAGGTACTGTTCTCCTTTGACAATATTTTTGCTGAGATTTTTTTTGAGAACGTTTTATGAAATATTTCCATTTGGAAACAAGTATTTGAACAAAATGATAATGTTTTCGTTTTGTCCTTTTATTTGTATTTTTATGAATGAATAACTAGTCATAATGTATATGTTTATTTTCATTAAGCTTTTTAAATTGATGAACAATGAAGCCTAATTGAATTGAATGTTTTATTAATTAACACTCCAGATTCATAATGTTTGTTATGGGCTTGTGGGTGTGAGGGCAAGTCACAGTGGTGAAGTACATTTCTTTGATTCATGTGCATTATTTTCATGAAAGGGCCCGTGTGAGACAAGATAGGATTTAAAATAATCCACCCATTGCTGAAACATATACATAAAATGAAATTGGTGTTTGATTTTGAACGCATTTTAAGAGAGAGAAAAAACGAATGAGCTACTATGCTCCTTCAACGTAAAAAATGTTTGATAGTAGCTTATAGATCTATATAAATTATTATTATTTAATAGAAAATAGGTTATCGTCTTCCAAATGAACACAATTTCATACATTGGCCTATAGGCTATAATTTATGTTTGTTTCGTTTGTTCATGTTTGTAATAGGCCCGTTTACAAATAGCTTCTTACTAGACCTGCTTGAATTGTAAGATCTCCATTGCAAAGTGTATTTAAGCCTACATAATATAAAATATTGTGTCAATCTGCAGTAGTCTCTTTAGTGTTTTGGCACATGTGGTCCATCACTAACTTCATTTGGAGAGGCCTATTGTTTGTGGGAAGACAGACAGACAGACGGAGAGAGGCGGCGCAATCATCCGCGGACAAAATGCTCCAAAAGTGACTGCACGGTCTGCATTGTCTATTTCATAGGCTGCCAAATAATCATTTATACCCAATAGACCATAACGAAAATGATCAGATGTTAGTTTTTTTATGTTTATCCTAATAATTGTATAATTGATAGCCTGTGTGTGTCTGTCTGTCTGTCTGTCTGTCTTTCTGTCTGTCTGACTGTTACGGTGAAAGCTAATTCCCCCTTCAATGGACTGCGACTTGTGAAGTTCGTATGACTAAGACAGCCAGTCCGCTCTCTCTGCGCCCCGGCCCCCGGGTGCTCTGGGCTCCGACTCCCCTGACTCCGCTCTCCAACTAGCACAGATCAAAGGACGGCCCGGCCCCGACGGAGCCCACTAAAACCCTGCCGCTTTGTCTGCTGTTGCTAGGAGGCTAGTAAACTGAGCCAGGGTGTCGGGGCCAATGGTAATGAGAGTCATTACAGTGTGACAAAGTCCCTCCAACTTTTGTTTTTATACGTTGGGGCTCGGTGTAGGCGCGGTTATATTGCTTGTCAGATCTGGAGGCCCTTTCATGGAACGCTCAATAACTTTGGAGGCGGAAAGTCTTATTTGTTTAGTGACGCTACTTCCGGACATATCCCAAGGGACCTTTAAAACATGACGAAATGTCAAAATATGTCTAACCAACTTCACCTATAACTGGTTCGCTTTCTGTATTGTTCAAGTGATTCATTTTGGTCTGCATTTTATTTCAGGTTGTATTCCTCACAAGAGAATAAAAAGTGCCTTAACTTGAACATGAATTACATGTATGTTTAAGATGTCTAAAGATGTCTAAATGAATTACACGAATTGATTGGCCTAATGTTGAAATAGCCTAATAATAAACTGATCGTTGTGTTTCATTGGTAACATTCTGGTTGTACGATTGAATTACACAACTGACAAGTGAAATGTGCTTTTCTCAAAGCTTCTGTATTGCTCCCAGCATAGCATGCGTTCATTTGTATGAAGCTGCTTCAGTTTATTCAAACCTGCAAAGTGACACAGTTTGCATCATTTGTGATGCATTTGATTTTCTGCAGATAGGTCCAGCCAGCTATATTAGACATGGTAGCTGCATCACTCGGACTTTCTAATCTAAGGTATGCCATTAAGATAAAGTTGCCATCTAGACACAGATCTAAGATACTTGAACAGTGCATGCGTCATCAGTTCAGTCTCAATATGGTTGATTTAAAGCTGTTGTTGTTAGCCGTGCTGTTTCACCCTGCACAAATGTGATGGGTCGCATCCAGACACAACAAGCAAATAGAACGTGTACATAGGCCTATCTTCCATGGACACCACCCCTAACGCTTTCCAAGATGAGATGATAGAGATAGGGACTGGAGGAACTGTGCCCTAATCCTGTGCCTTCTCTGTAGGTGCAACATGGCGACAGTATCTGCTGATAAACAGCTATTTACTTTGTAGGCCTATAGTTGTATTAAGATGTGGATAAATGTGTATGTATTATTTATTGATGTACTATAAACCCATTAGATGCCTTTGCTTGCGTGATGGACGGACGGGCACGAGGAGAGGTGAGCCTAATCCCCCGCGTGTCCATTGCACAATAGGCATCGTGTTGACTGAAAAAGCAGATTACGTCACTTATTAAAACGCCAGGTTAAAAGCCAACACTCCATTTGTACAAGCACCGGTCAGTATCTCCTCCAACTAAGTTATTCTGACATGATAATGAGAATGGTGCAAGAGGGCCTTTTTGTCTGTGAGTCTGTCTGTATGTCTGTCTGACTGACTACCTGTCTATCCCCCTGGCTGGCTTGATATCCAATCCAGGATGACTTTTCAAGAGGGCCTAAAATATGTCATTATGATGCTGCAATAACGTAGATGGAAAACTTGTGCACGGGCCTCCTCTTGCCCCATCCGAAGAGGATGCGTCAATAGTTGTATGAAAGGGTATAAATATGATATCATTTTTTATAGACCATTCACACACACACACACACACACACACACACACACACACACACACACACACACACACACACACACACACACACACACACACACACACACACACACACACACACACACACACACACACACACACACACACACACACACACACACACACACACACACACACACACACCAGTGCGCGCCTTAGGAACAGGTGGAGGCCGGGCACGCGACATGGGCACCTGTGCATTCAGCTGCGCGCACCTTGTCATTACCGCCGCCGCATGACCACAGACAGCGAGACGCTCGGCCAACAATCACATTCCAACTCTTCTTCCGTTCCCCGGGTTGAGCTTATGTTCTCAGTTCTAGCTCATTTCCACTCGCTGTCGTTTCAGTTAGCACTCATCAGTATTTGGGCTACAGACAGACAGAGAAACCGATAGACAAACAGGGTGTTTTTAGAGAGTGAGATCTAGAGCAAAGGATGTCAGCATCCCTATTTTCTTGATCCCTGCCATCGTGGTATTCATGTTTGTCCTACACGTCAATGTTAACTAAACCGTTAATTAGTTTCGACTGTATAAACTGTAAAGTGTGACTTGACTGACTTGAGGCACGCCTTGCATTGTCCCATGGACAATATGTCTGGAAAAGTTATTCTTAAATCTACCGCATCCATAGATATTAAGACCATTCATGTAGTCTATTTCAAGTTTGCAAGTTATTTATTAGCACCTGATGACCGAGAATATAGGCTATAGGTCTTAAGTTATGGGAGTGCTGACGTCACACACTTACAGAAAATGAAACTGGGGACTCCACTTAGCAACAGTGATAACTTGTTGTCCTTGTGAAGAATGATTTTCTGAATTAAATATAATATAGGCTATATTTTGTAACTGTTTGGGGACTGATTTCATACGAATCACCAACTGTTTTTTATCAGTGACCTATAAAATAACATGGAGGCAAAGATTTCACCAACTTTTTGCTGTTGTTTCAATTCAAGTAGCTGATTGGTGAGATGCATTGTTTTTTTCTAGGTCTAGTTCCCCGATTCGGAAAAAAGTCATACAAAGTTTTAGGTCTCACACAATGCATAACACACACGTTTATAAATACATCAATTGTTATGGAACAAGTTTCCATAATATAGGCTTAAAACGATGTTGTTATTTTGTACATGATTAATTGGCCTTACATGTAATTGTTTATAATTGTTTATTGTTTATTGTGCCTGTCTGGGTGAACCTAGTCATATCAGCCTCTTCACACTTACTACATAAAAATACCTTCGCCTACAAATATTATTCAAATGTAAACGTGTGTATATGCTACGCTTCGACCTCTACCTCTGGAGGAAGCGCGTGACACTGGCCCGACCATTTCCTCCCTTGAAGCTGGGAGGTGTGAACAGAATTGTCTCATTGAGCCAACACTCCTACAGTATAAATGGTAATAGCAAATCACTGTTTTTAAAATAGCTGACATAAACTAACATGGCTGAGCTTGTTGTAGGTCATTGCATCGGTAATTAAAAAGATAAACATACAGTATGTCATCAGTATTGTTTTGATTGATTAATTCTAGTCAATCATTTTTAAAGGATTAAAAAGGCCTAGCCACCCGAAGTGTGAATATAAACCAAATTTGATCATGTTCACATTTTCTCAGAACACAAATAAATGGGGCTGTTTGAGGCTATAAATAAATAGCTTAGGCTATAAAAACATGATGTTACGTTTCCCCTGGCCCAGATCGGTATAGGCTTCTTTAAGCTACCTGCAGCTGTGGTTCTTATCAGTAGGCTACAGTTGATCAGACTGAAGCACAGACCAATTTGTGCACGTTGACAAATCATGAGGCATTTTATTGTAGTATTTTTTTATTGGTAGGTATGAGCATCCATATAAAACAGCTCGTCGTGAATTCACTTATACCACTTTTTCAAATGCTATTTGCTTTTAACACACGTAATTATTTGCATGATGTTGATAGAAAATGAAGCCTGCTTTGTTGTAATGTTTTAAGGTAGGCCTACTGAACTTTTGTGTTCATATGAGAGGGTTAATCGTTCATTCTTTTTATAGGCTAACGTTAGGCTACTTGGTGAAGACATGTTGTTATAGCAACTCTGTGCTTTTGTCTTGAAGCTCAAATATAATGAGTGTAGCAAACAGACGAGAAAATAAACCCTTTAATTGTCTTCGCATACATGTTTGTGAATTGTTGAGTTATTCAATAGTGTTATATATTTTAGAAGAAAAGTTTGGAGAATAATTTGTGGTTAGTGGTTAGTGGTTACTGTGATATTTACGCTCAATTTGAGATGCGGACCAAGAATATCGAGTTGCCATCCACAACGAAAGGTATGGCATGGATTTCATGTGAATTGAAAAGTAGAATTATGTTTCGCTACACCGCTCCTGACCCTCCTTCATATCTCGGGAAATACAGTAGACCGTACTTCAGAGTTCGGTCTGACATCATGTATGGTAATCCAATTAAACACGGTAACCCAGAAAGTACAAGCGTACTTTCTCTATGTGAAAGCGGGAGTCGAGGACTCTTATCTTAAACGGGACCTAGGTCTATAGACCCTCAGCTTCAAAAGCTTCACATTATCCATGGACTAAAGTTAAGATTTTCAGTTGTGAGCCTATATGAGAACATTCTAAGGTTACCTGCCATTGCTAATTTTTTGATTGGCAATATCAACATAGGCCTGGATGTATCGTGAAGAACACGCATCATTTTCTCAATCCTCCAACGCAGAAATATTACCCAATAATGAATCCCTGGAGTATAACCAATAACCTAAATCCTAAATCTAAAAAAAGCGTACCGTTTGAAATCGCAACCCTTCTTGTATATGTCCATTTATGACTTCCAAAAGTCAATTGTAAACGAAAAAGAATGTGTTAAATGTTTCCTTACATGCCATATTAGTGCACCTGGCAACATATTTCAAGTAGCCTATTTGGAAATCGCTCAATTGTCCGTTTTTTTGTTTGCAATTCAATTGTTCTCAGTGTCGATATAGAACTTGCACCCTAGTTGAAATGACACAATTCATACCATTATTAATTTCCCAGAGAAATCCACCATAGACGTTGTTCTATTATAGCTGCGGTCGTCCTGCTTATTGAGCGTTTCCGTTCAGGTGTAACCTCTGTTGTATAGGGTTATGGCAGCTTACTGATGATGCCGCTCTACTGAGTGATGGATAATTGATGGGGAAAGCATCAACAATTTAGCCCCTGTATTTTAATACATGTCAAGTAATTAGATAACGGTGGTAGGCTATCTTTACAGTCAACCTGCTACAGTAGCCTACAGTTGTCTGTGTGAGAAGGTTTTCTGTTATAGAACGTCAAATGGGGAATCCATTGCACGGGCAGTGCAATGCACCTATTGGGGTTAATTAATGAATCAATTAATTCGCCATTTAATATAGCGAAACTTATTAAAATTGTTTTATTGCAACATTATTCTTTTGTAACTTATTACGATGTTTGAAATGTAGTCTATAGTTGTGAAAATGACTTTTTATTGTCCCATGTTTCTTTGGAACTAACTTCCAAAGAGATATTTTGTTGCAGATAAGCCATTTACTTGGGGACAGTGATTGACAATTGATTATGGGTCAATATTGCATCGGAATACATTCGGAGAGAATGTGTGAAGAACGAGTTTAGCCTATAATGTGATAACCAACAGCGCAGTAAACTTTTCACAACATCACTAGGTTATATTGTGTGTATAGTATGCAGAAATGACAGGTAGGCCTAACTGACATTAATGCGCTCTCTATGGAGCAGTCTCCGGAGAGAACTAAGGTAAATGGGGATACAGTTAATGAAGCTCCACTTGCCCTCTGAGTCGCCGGCACAGTATGCAGCGTCGAAGTTTGGATCAAACTTGGATCAAACTCAGTTCCCATTTTTCTGTTGTATATTGTACGTTGTAAACCGAATTGGGCAGGGATTATGGGTATATTGGTTTGGTTAGACCTTGGGCGAATGTATTTTATATAGGCCTACTCAAACTACTATTTTGGGGGCTTGTGATAATTAGGCGTTTAGTTCAAAACTCACGGCTATACTTTCATGAACTTATTTCATCCGTGTAGTACTTTCACCACAGTAAAAATTAGAGCTGTCAGAGCTGTCAATTTCGTTTAGTGTTGTAGTAAAATTATAATTTTACTACGACTAATTTACTCTACCTCACTGTAGGCTATATCACATAGGCTAATAATAATGTAAACAGCATGCTTAATGCATATTCTCTCTCAGTTTTGTCTTGTTTTGGAGTTTATAGAACGTTTTTGTTTACTTTTGCCTCACTCATTGACCACCACACTATAGGCAACTGACATCCGGTCGTCTGATACGAGAGCATGCTCATAATATCCTCATTATTATTTCCATCATGACTGTTTCGAATCTGAGCTGTCACGGACTGCCAGTGTCCGGTTGGGAGTGGTAGACGCTCAGGTGTGGAGACGCCTCCGCCTCTCCCCACCTCTCTGCACAGCTCACTGCTCCACGATCTGGTATAATGAGGGTTCCTGTGGGGCCCTCCCGGGTAAGGAGGTGGCGTAACCCGCTCCGACACCTCCACTTGCCGGCTCCCCAGGGCCACGCCTGCCGCAGCCCTTTCACCGGGAGTTCACGTCCAGCGTGCAAGTTTTGACAACGATAATGATGCGCGCGGTGAGGCCGAAAGGGGGAGGGGGTCTGTTGTATATGTGAATGTTTGAGACGAGGACGAATGTTTGAGAGGAATGTAGGGAAATTACGGAATTGTTAGAGTTCTTCAGCGACCCCCTCGACATCAGGACCAATTTGCAAGGAGTAGCCTATGCTATAGTCTATGGGCCTGAATTCAGCTAAGCCCCGAGGAATTATTCCCAAAGCCACAAATCTTACGTTGCCTAACCACTTAACTAATTACGGTGCAATTGGTCACATGTAAAATGTGGGAGAAGGCTACTCAAGGCAAGGGTGCAAGTCCTACATTCTGGATGACAGTACCAGGGGCACTGATCACCCCTTATAACTATCATGGCGTGACCCCACACATCTCTATACAGGTGCCATTAGCTTAATGAACATGCTTAACAGATCTCTCCCGTCTGTGTAAATATTATTTAATGCATTCTCTAAGTGAGAATGCACATATCTTTAAAACAACAACAACAACAACATACATTTGACTTATAAAGATGAAGTTGGACTGTCTGGTTGAGGATGTGCTCTGCCTGCTAAGATGTCTTGCTACTAAGATGGATCTATGGTGTTAGTTGGAGAGATGTGCTGTCATTTACCATTGCTAGTGTCAAGGAAGGGACAAAAGGTGCCTGTCCCCAATGGGGGTGGCCTAATTACACTATTAGTCTTCTGATGGGGACAGTCCACTCCTAAGTGTCCTGAGGGACCGACTGAGACACAACATTAGGGCCATCATCAGCTTGATAGGATGTCAAGGAGGACTAGACCCTGATGGGTGAACTAGTTTATTGCTATTCATTTGTTAGATGAGGTTGAATTTAGGGTTTGTTCGATGAGGTTGAATTTGGGGTTTCTAAAGGGGGAGACCTTACAAGATTTCAAAACAGAGAGAAGTATGTTTCTCAGCCTTTCTGTTGCTGTAGTGAGGGCACATTGCTCTACCATATTATAAACTACCATAATATGTCACATCTCTTCTAACATACCCAGTGCCTTTCGGCCATTTAATGATATTGGTTAATAACCCATAATGGATTTTTATGCTCTCGCCTTTGTTTGTCATAGTTGTGTCAGTATTTCCTTAAAATCCTTAAGAGTCTATTGACGCACCTCTGCATCAATCCAATAAACATAACACAAAACAAATCCCCATTAAAATCTGTCCGTTTAAAAGCTGGAGATATCTGATATATGTTGCATGAGCTGCATCTAAAGTGGCAGATCTACAGTGCTGTTTGTCAGACCAGGAGGCACCTCGGAAATGGGTCTTCTCGCAAAAACATCTGTAGTGTCTGAACGTGGAGTCCTCTGAAGTCGGTAACACTGATGTGCCAACTTCTGTCTGTAGCATCTGAACCGTTTGGGCCCCAAACTAATAAGCTCTATGACCCCTACAAGTGTCACAGGACTTATCTGAAGGTAACCCATACAAGTTCATGGAAAAATTGATGTCATTTTGCGGTAAACAAAAATAAGGGGTCAAATATGTCCCAAGAAATATGTATATATTTCCTGAGCTTTCTTAAATCTCCACTTCAAAACCATATTCCTTATGATTTATTATTTGACTGTCTTTTTTTTGCCAATTATGAATGTGTTATTCAATGCCTTTCCATGGGCTATAGTAGTAAACGCCAAATTCAATATTTTATCACATCATTTTTTACAATATTTGTTTTATACTTAAAGGGTTCCAAAAATTCTAAATCAAATTGCTTAATGATCCATGGTTTGACCATCTTAAAGCGATGACATTGTGAAGCAGGGCTCCCTTGCAAGAGAGACTTGGTCTCAATGGGACTTCTCTGTATAAATAAACATGACATAAAATAAAAAATACATAAATAGCACAGTAAACCCATTCAGGAGCCAGCCATGGATGTGACTGAGAGAAAGGCAGACTATAGCGAGAATGTTAGATGGGGTGATCGCTGAGAAGGAGATGGGTGAATTCAGTCCATCATCCAGTCTCGGGGCCAGAGAACAGAAGACTACAATAGATACATTCTGTAAGATACCAAGTGGCGAAACCCAAGAATTAGACACTTGATGTGACCCATTCCGCTGTTGAAGTCACATGTTCCGCTGTTGAAAACATGTTTATCACACCTGACTACCTCTAGGTCATTTGTAAATCCTCAAGTGGGCATCGTTGGCCTTCTGAGGGACCGTCGTTGGCCAACGACAACCCATAGGTAGCACAGTTGACCATGTACTGGCTTAGTCCACCACATCAAAGTGTACCAAGAAACTATTATGATGTTCGTTCATCTCTGATGACTCTTAGCCTAACATTGGCCTATCTGGAGCAAGCCCCCAAAAGCCAAAGCCAGCATATCTCTTAGTATAGCCTAGTCCAGTTCAGTATGGGACACACAGGCCTTTTTAAATCTCTCAGCCTCTCTCTTCTGCCTATTGTCTTACCTATCCCAGTTCTGTTGCATACACCATATCAGTTATTACAGCCTATACAGCATCATATCTGTAATAGTCTATCCCATGTAAGTTGGAGAGAGAGTGACTGTTGCTAGTGATGTTTCGGATCCCGTCCTGGTCTACAGCTTGGAGCCAGGGGGAGGTCTCTCCACCTCCACTCTGCATGGCCCCGGTGACGCAATTAGGCCCTGACTCGCGCCAGGGACTCTTCACTGCTAGCTTATGGGCTTATCGCACCCGGATTAGAGCCCCATTGAAGACATGGGGGTTTGGGGTTATTTGGGGACCACGCTTGGCAAACAGGCCCACAATGAGCGACAGAGGAGGGAAACAATGTGGGAGTCAGTCAGACCCCCCCGCCTCCGGACGTGGAGTGCCCCTGCTTGAACGCAAGCTCATTAGAGCTGGTCGGATTTAGCCATTGTTAGGTTTTTGGTTGTTTCTGTCTGTCTGGCTCTGTCTTGTTCGGCCTCTGCTTTTATTTCTCTCACTATCTCTCTCTCTCCCCCTCTCTTTCTCTCTCTGCATACGCCACCCTCAATTTCCCTCTCTCTCTAATCCTTTTCTTTATCTCTCTATCTATTTTGTGCCACTCATACCTTTTGTGCCATCCTCTCTCTGTCTTCCTTTCTTTCTCTGCCTGGTTGTGCCTCTCCCCTCCCTCTCCCTCTGTTTTTTTTTATCCTGGCCTCCTTGTTTGCCAGAGAGATGTTCCTGCTCTCCTCAACTCCTCTCCAGCTGTGAGAGAATGATTTTCTCCACTCTCGACGTTGACCTTATCCGCAACGAGAGGGGAAGCATTCAGGGCCCCGGCCTCTGATGTGTGGACTGTGATAGTTCTACAGAAATCTGGTGGAGATCCCTATCTGTGCCCACGGTGGAAGGAGTGGCGACAGGGGAAAAAGAGGGATGAGAATGGAGGGAGAGAGATAAGGCGTATCCGAGAAGTGACGTTGAAATGTTTTGACCCATCCACAAGGTGTGTCATTAAGATACAGATTTGGAGAAAGCAAAAAAGATAAAGATTTAAAATTGGGCGGCGGGGAATTGTGATGGGATCAATTTAAAGGTTAAGAAATACATTTGGAGATTGATTTTGTTGGAGTCTAATGTACAGTGCACAGAGGCACAGATCTGGGGAGGGGTACCAAAACATTTCTGCAGCATTGAAGGTCTCCAAGAACACAGTGGCCTCTGTCATTCTTAAATGGAAGTCTGGAACCACCAATACTCTTCCAAACTGAGAATCTTCCAAAAGGACAACCATCTCTGTAGCACTCAACCAATCAGGCCTTTATGGTAGAGTGGCCAGACGGAAGTCACTCCTTAGTAAAAGGCACATGCCAACCCAGTTGGAGTTTGCCGAAAGGCACATAAAGACTCTCAGACCATGAGGAACAAGATCCTCTGGTCTGATGAAATCAAGATTCAATTCTTTGGCATGAATTCCAAGCTTCACGTCTGGAAGAAACCTGACACCATCCCTACGGTGAAGCATGGTGGTGGCAGCATAATGCTGGGTGGATGTTTTTCAGCGGCAGGGACTTAGAGACTAGTCAGGTTTGAGGGAAAGATGAAGGGAGCAAAGTACAGAGAGATCCTTGATGAAACCCTGTTCCAGGGTGCTCAGGACCTAAGACTGGGTTGAAGGTTAGCCTACTTGGTAAATATTTTCTTCTTCTTGAACTGCACAATTGGTTAAGGGCTTGTAAGTAAGCATTTCACGGTAAAGTCTACACTTGTTGTATTCGGTGCATGTGGAAAATAAAGTTTGATTTGAAGGTTCTCCTTCTGACAGAACAATGACCCTAAGCACACAGCCAAGACAACACAGGAGTGGCTTCAATGTCTCTGAATGTCCTTGAGTGGCCCAGCCAGGAACCTGACTTGAACCTGATCAAACATCTCTGGAGAGACCTGAAAATAGCTGTGCGGCGACGCTCCCCATCCAACCTGACAGAGCTTGAGAGGATCTGTAGAGAAGAATGGGAGAAAGTCCCGAAAATACAGGTGTGCAAGCTTGTAGCGTCAGAACCAGGATGACATGAGGTTGTAATCGCTGTCAAATGGGCTTAAACAAAGTACTGACTGTATTTAAAGACATGGATGACTTGTATGCTGTGTGATAACATGCACAAATTAATGAGTGATTGATTGACATACTGTATATTGAAGTAGGCCTTTATGCCAATAAGTAAGTTATGCTATAACAACTACAGTAAAAAATGAATTTTCGTTTTTCTTTGAATAGAAACACCATAAGGTAAATTAAATTAAGCTACATTTCTAAATAGCAATCCCATATAGTCTGTTCTCACAAAAAATATATATTTTAAAGTCTTTAGTACAGCCAATATTAAAAACAGTCAAATGCATTTGTGAATAAAATCGCTTTAGCCGACATGTTGCAGTTTACTCATTGTTTAATTATTCAAGGCTCCCTTTGTTATTTCATCTTCTAGCTAGAATGCTTGATTGTATTTAAAGACATGGATGACTTGTACTGTATGTTTTTCCAATAGGTTATTTACGCTAAAACAGCTACAGTAAACATGACCCATGTCCTTTCATAACTTAACTTCCCAAAGATGCCCTCTGGTGGTCAAACTAGCACTAACTAGCATTAATGCCAACAATGGCTGACACTTAAATAAAGTGCCTTAGAATTCTGCAGCAGCCTGCAAGCTGTGCTGCAGTACTATGCAACTTTTAAAGGAAGAATCAATGTATGTAAATGTGATATTTCAGTTTTTGTTTTGAATAAATTTTCTAAAAATTCTAAAAACCTATTGTTGCTTAGTCATTATTGGGTATTGTGTGTCGATAGATGATGGGGAACAACGATTTAATACATTTTAAAATAAGGTTGTAAAATAACAAAATGTGGAAAAAGTCAAGGGGTCTGAATACTTTCCCAAATACACTGTATTTTTACACAATAATGTGTTTCAAAATAACTATTTGAAATCAACTTTGAGTTCAAGATTTGCACAATTTGGTTGCATACTTTTTTTCTGGCAGAGGATGTTAAAATAGAAATGCAAACATATTGTTTGTTCAGATTGCCCCTTTAAACATTGAAAGCTATAAAACCTATAAAACCAAATTAATAATTTCAGATTTTGCATTGCATGTGTGTGTGCCTATGTGTGCTACACTACTTTAAAAAGTCAGTGACAATACCTGTTGTGTTGTTTTGTCCAACTATCTCTCACAGTCACACATCAGAATTAGATGTTTGTCAACCGTCAAATTTTCAAAGTTGTTGCAAACGTCAAATTTCGAAGTGTTTAATGTTAAGTTTAGGCATTAGCTCTGAAATATTAAGGTTAGGTGTTAACTCTGAATGGTTAAGGTAAGGGTTAAAGTTTGGGATAGGCTTAAAAAAAATCTCAGGAACAACTTTCTATACCTGGATTCAAACTTGCAACCTTTGGAATCAGATGCTTACACCCATCCGCCATCCCCATCCACAATGTACTAGCAAACTGAAATCTACTTGAAGGTAACAGTGCTCACTGTTGCCTCTAGTGGCCGGTTTCCACGTTATCTCCCAACATCTTCAGACGTGGACATTGAATACTGACCTTCATCACCTGTGACCTGGCTGGGTTTGTCGAAAAAGTATTTCAGAAAAAGTATTTCAGCAGATTTTCTGCATTTTCGTGTGTTTTTATGTGACTTAATTTAAAGGTGGTTTAATTTTAAAAATTAAGGCTACTTTTATATTAGAAGTATTTCGGTGACAACCTGGTTGATTAACAATATTGGGTTGTTGACATGTTTTTTATATAAATAAATGTGGAACACAGAAAAAGGGAGTGTTGAACACCATAGCCCAAAATGCAATTCTCCAATAACTTTCAAAAGATTGTTCCGAAGATTGCCAGCCAAAAATTTATTTATCCATGAATGAAGTCACACGAAAAAATGGTATTTTCCTACAAATTATGCCACACAAAAAAACAAACAAAAATGAACCAAATCTGTTGAAAAACTTTTTGTACATATTTGCATGAATTGACTGTGAGATTTTGTTGCAAACAACCTTTCTAGACTTTACCATTACCTTGTACCTACTAGGAAATGCCTACAGACCAACCCCATTGTCTCAGGTGTGGTTTTTATTTTCTTACCTTACCCTAACTCTAAACCAATCACATGTATTGCCTAAACTTAACCCAACCACTAACCCTAACCTCAACCAACTGGGATTACTTTCCTAAACTTAACCAATTTAAGCATCACATTAATTTCTGCTCTTGAGGTAGACCTGCCCTCAGAACAAGATTGAATAAGGAAAACTCTGCTAAGCAACACCTTTCTGCAGGGTCTGCTCAAGGTAAACACGGCCCCAGTGCAACACGGTAACACCATCCAAGAAAAAAACGGCATCTCCTAAAACATTCCCTCCTCCCACGGGATACAACCCAGCCGCAACACAGTTCCACGTTCCCCTACCACCTGGCTAACTGCGTTTACAGGCTTTCAGAGAGGCCCCGTCACACCCGAGGAGAGTCTAGTGATGTAGTACACTTACGTACGCAGCTCGGGCCCTTTAAGTGTCTACCTTCTGGCCAGTGGGCTGTACGGCCAGGTAGCAGGCCCGGCTCATGTGGATGTCCATGGACGACCTTGCTACCCTCACCTACTGCCTTGGAGTGGCTCCCAGTCCCTGTGATGGGGCCTTTGGACCGGCACCAAGTCTCTACCCCCACAGATGTTACAGAGTGGGCAGATATTATGTCATGTTCTCTGGTATGGAGACAGGCAGGAGGAGAGTGATGCATCAGTTTGGTTTTGACTGGGGTGGATGAATGGGGTGGGAAGTAGCCATACAGGCAACCATACACACAACAATATGCAATGGTAATGGTGTTGTTAGCTGAATTATTTCGGGGCTTTCACACTGAATTGTTTTGGAGCGTTTTTCTGAATGCTGGTGCTTTTACCCCCTTAGTTATGTTCGTTTGGTGCTCATTAAACTCCTGAGTGCACTAAACAACGTACCGTGGTTTGCTCAAAAGGGTGGTCATAACATGATTTGCTGCAGTTAAGAATGCAGTCCAGACCAAACACAGGAAAAGAACTCGAGTCGGGCAGTATTTGAATTGGTTGTTTGAAGCATCATATGTTATAATAATAATAATAATAATAATAATAATATGTTGATATCACTGAACAAATGCTGTGAGTATTAGAGCACATTTATGAGTGCATCCAATGTAGATTAGGGGAGACATCTCAGCTAGAGCGGATATTGTGCTGTTTCCTCCCGTATATTTCCTCCTGTTTCCTCCAGTATTCCTCCACTATTTGACCAAGATGGAGAGTGATGGAGTGCTGGATCACCCGACCTCAACCCAATTGAGATGGTTTGGGATGAGTTGGACCACAGAGTGAATGAAAAGCAGCCAACAAGTGTTCAGCATTTGTGGGAACTCCTTCAAGACTGTTGGAAAAGCATTTCAGGTGAAGCTGGTTGAGAGAATGACAAGAGTGTGCAAAGCTCTCATCAAGGCAAAGGGTGGCTACTTTAAAGAATCTCAAATCTCAAATATATTTTGATTTGTTTCACACTTTTTTGGTTACTACATGATTCCATATGTGTTATTTCATAGTTTTGATGTCTTCACTATTATTCTGCAATGTAGAAAATAGTAAAAATAAAGAAAAACCCTTGAAACTTTTGACTGGTACTGTATACAAAACATATATATATATAACTTAATTAGATTACAAATAACTAATAATAGTCATTAATAATTCATTACATGTGTATATTGCTTTTCATAGAATTTGTGGGCACTTCAGGAGCAAAAAACAAACAAGCAATAGCCTGACAGGTCAACCAATAGAAGCCAAGTCTTTGAAAGTGGCATCCTCCTAAAATGGAGAGGGTCAGTTCATGGCTTGAGTGTAGTGAGCTGATTAGAGGATGGTAAATGACGGTGATGGAGTCTGCTGATGATCTTGTCGAGGGCAAGTCAGGGATCCAACCAGACTCTTAAAACATATTACCCTGGGGGGCTAGTTACCCCAGGTTACCCTAACACATAATCGAACGCTGATTCCAACTATAGCTCAAAACAATGTGCGAAAACTCTGCTTCAAATGGCCTTGTAGAGTTTTCTATCCCCTTTTGCATTGAAGCAAGTCTTTCTTCTCTGTAGGTGCGTTGTTTGTCACGCCGGCCCACTGTACATTTTATTATTTATAACAGGGCCACAGAGAATGATATTAAGCATAAAATGACAACAAGGGGAGAGTATCACTTTATGTTGAACAATTTGCAATAATTATTATATATATTGTGTAAGTTCTATCAGTTTAAAAAGCCTAATAATGGTATGGATACTTGGTTTGTCCTTTGCCTTTTAGAATATCTGGGGCGGCAGGTAGCCTAGTGGTTAGAGCGTTGGACTAACCGGAAGGTTGCAAGATCGAATCCCAGAGCTGACAAGGTAAACATCTGTCGTTCTGCCCCTGAACAAGGCAGCTAACCCACTATTCCTAGGCCTTCATTGAAAATAAGAATTTGTTCCTAACTGATTTGCGTGTATTCATACTTGACAAGCAATGGAGTAATGGATAGACCTAGTACTGAATCGATTTCTGTTCATCAGAATAGCCGCACGTAGATTATCAAACCAATTCAGGTGATTTTCTTGAGATTGATAGTTCAAAGGCAATACAGACAACGTTGTTGTTTAGACATATACATGGCTATTTCATTGAAAATTCAGTTGATCATTTTTGTTAAAAGATTGTTTTGTGGATGTAGCCCAAAGCCTATAAACATCAGTAATATGTGGGATATGTATTATATAACCCTAATAAATGCATATTTCTATCCAACTATTTCACTTTTTATCATACTTTAATGAAAAATAACCCTTTTTCTGAATAATAAACTGTCACAAGAGAAGTTTTCAAAGTATATATTTCGTTGACATGGTGACTTTAGTCGATTTAATGTTGGCATTGCCCCCTCGACGGTTTTACAAAATATACAAAATATGCTATTTTTGAAGTTATCAGGCATGCCTCACAACTGAAAACACGTATGGCGCAAAACCGTGTTACCAGAATGAACTTTACACCCTTTTTGAGTTGGCTACTTTTGAATTCATCTTCTGAATACCAGGTTGAGAGAGGTTTGGTGCACCGTGAAAACAAGGTGAGTTAAAGGCAAACAAAAAATAGCTTGTATGACACGAACGATTCCCGCTGGGTTTTCCTCTCTTAAGGTGTAACAAAAATCAAACTTTTCACAGCTAATAACAAATACATGATGATGTGCTCACTAAGTAATTTATTTAATGAAGTTCCTATGAAACTATTAAAACCGGTTATAGGTCAGGCGAGTGCCCCCCTGGCGTGCCCATTGTCGGATGTTTAACTCTACCACTCCTTTCGGAAAGACATCGGGGCTAATAGGTGAAACCACAGCTGCTTGAGTGAGGGTCGAGAGGAGAGGGTAGTCCTCCTTTTAGGCGTCCAAACCATGAACAGCCACTCACCCAATCCCTAATCTAACCGGACAACACATTTCTCAAACTTTCCCCAAATATGCATGCCTGAGTTCAAGCGAAAATCCACCACGTCCGTTCTATGACGTTTCCCTACCGAGACAGAACGTTTTGAGCCTTTCACTCTATCAAAGTCGATAGTTCAGTTTTAATATTTTCGTTCTAGACAATTAGGCGGGTACATACTCACTGTGCGCTGAGCAGAAAAAATGCCTATGTCTGTCTCGATAAGTTTTCTGTTCCAGCCAGGGATACATCTTTGGCGGGTTGGAGGGTAGAAGCTGACCGGGTGAAGTAGCATCTACAACTGCGACTGGATTCTACTGTTTTCTCATGTATTCCTGTAATTTAAGATACTACCCAGGTAGAGTGCTAGAAAGAGTTTGGCAAAATGCCTAGATAATGAACATGTGCCCAGTTTTCTGGGTCTTGCCTGCGTAGCACGCTGAAGAGGGAGAGACTGGATCATCTTATTCGATGTTAGAAAGTCAGAAACTGTCTGTCTGACACCGAATAGACAACATGATGGTTTAAAATGTAGGCCTTCACATATGTTTCCATCGTGGGACGTGTTGGGCGAGAGGAGCTTGACCCGCACACTGCAGGGTGTTTGAGCGAGAGGCAAGTGACAAATGGCAGCCTGGTCCAAACAAATCATTGGTAGCGGAAAACGACAAAGATTTGTTATGCAAAAAAATTACAAGATAGAAAAGTATGCCATAATAATAAGATAATATTTTATTTATTGTTCTGCGTTAAGCGAAATGTTGACTACATGAATTGGAATAAAATACTAATAGAATATCCCTTGAGGGTATATTATCTACAACAAGTGGTGTGTTAATGTTCAAGTCGTTGTTGATATTATTGAAAACGAATATTAAAATAGGCATCACCAAATAAATATGTTACCATGTAATTCATTATGTGTAATGAAAAGATTAATGGTATTATTGTCGTAATTGGTTATGAATTCATCCCATTGTATATTTTATCCCATTATATATTTGCATGGACTTTAAAATATTACTATTGTAACAGTATATCGTAACACTTCGGGAGTTAAATCGACAAGGGGACAAAACTAGGCTACACTTGTGGGCTACGCCTTTCGGGACAAAGGCGAGACATTTCTCGCTTAAAAGCACTTTAATTAACACCAGCTTGAAAAGTTGAAGAGGGGAAGAAAATAAAATAAAAAAAGACGAGAGCCCTCCAAACTCCATCCACTTGACGGGGTTTTCAGATGGTAGCCTATATCACTGTTTACACTACTGCTTTTAGTAGGCAAAGCTTGTGTAAACCTGTCTCACCACCCAAGGTAATAGTTTGGCCACTTGTTCCATTGTTGTCAGACACATGAAGGGAACGATTGTTGATTCTTTTGAAAAGGAAACAGTCCGCAGGGCAAAGCCGTCGCAAGATGGAACTTCTCTTCTGATTTGGGAAATCTACTATTTTTTGTAACTTGTTTTCTTATTCCCAATATTCTTATTATGAACAAAACATCTATCTGGAAATAGTCCCAGCTATTGGCTGGATATGCTCTCATCCTCTTGTAACTTTAAGTGATTCGGTAAGATATGCTCGCTATAGTGTTGCACTGTCAGAACGGGATGTTGAGGCTCATTACCATACACTTTGTCACCACCACACACACATGCACGGGCACAGCTGCTTCCATTTGAATGTTTCATACATCGTGTATTGTAAAAAAGGCAGAGTACGCAATCACTAGGATCACAATCATATAAACCATAGTACTAATATGCAAAGTCTACATGCAAGGAGATGTACAAACATAAGGCATGATATTATACAAATGCAACACGGGGATATTTACACATCATAAGAAATAACCAGGTACCAGAAAGAGGGATCAGACACACCAATAGCGTTTGCTGGCCGAGAGTACTTAGCACCTCTGAATTTAAATTGCGAATGTACATGTAGAATTACTTTAAAAAATGTCAGACGTCTAAAGTGGGTGGTCCCTAAAACACCGCCCGCTGAAATATCCGCAGACGAGCGCTAGTCCCACATTCGGTGAGGTGTGTGCGAGCCTTAAGGCAAATAAGGCGCAGCTCTCTACACAGCCTGGGTACAGATTGTATGTCGGCAGTACAGAGCGCGCATGTGCGGGAGCAAAAGAAGGGACTAGAATCGTCTCTAAGAGCCAATAAATGCTTGATCTGATTATGTTGTTGGAGGCCCTGTATGGATGGTGTGACGCAATTACGGGGCCTCTGGAGGCACGCAGGACACGTTGGGCTTCGTACCGCATCGCCGTACCCCTCTCAAATGTTCAAACAATGCGGAGGGCTCAGTACAGCTCCACATTGACAAGATTCGTTGATCGTAGGTGAGGGCGGGAGGTCCTGTGTAAACACCAACCCACTTCCTTGACAACTTCCTTCACTACAGCTCTGCACTGCTCCACGAAGCGCAAGACGTATGAATGCCCTGACTTCTGCAGAGGCCATATCACTGTAAATGCTACAGACCAATGCAGAAGTCAGATGACCATGAAGGGCCTTTAAGGCTTGGCTACTGCACATGCGCTGAAGCACGAGAGACAGCAAGCTGGCTTTTACTGGAAACTTATATAATGTATATAATATATATGGCATTACAAAAGGCATGCATGAACAAGCAATAGTGCTAACATTAGCTACAAGTTAACCATGAAAAACAAAACTATTAAACAAAACAACTCGGCCTAGTCCTATGAGGGTCAGACATTGCACACACCAATATACACATTTCACAAAATTACATGTTTGATGGATGCACAACATTTTAAGATAGAAACACAGCATGTAAGCGTCATTACTGGAGTTGGGGTTAAATTCCACAAATACATTTCTAATTCAATTACCTCATGCTGTGAAATCCATTTAAGTCAATTCAAATTCCAGAATAGTCTTTGCATTCAAAGATAATCCATATCCTCTCAATTCCAATGTAACATCAATTCCAATAATTCAAATCCCAATTCAATATTATCCCCAACAATTCCACAAATTCCTATTTGAATTCAGTTCATTAAAGGCTGATCATTTCACTGTTCAGATATCCTAGCTTTACTGAAAATATATAACTACACATTGAAATTATTTAAACAAATACTGCAGTACATTTTTTATACTAGAGTATGTGCATTAATTCCATTAACTGGAAATGTACAAATGTTGAACTCCAATTCATTTAAATTCCAATTATTACATGTTTTTACAATTCCAATTATATTCAAATTCAAACTGTCTAAATTGTCAAATTCCAATTCAATTCCAATTTCATAAGTTGACCATTGTGGAAATTCTACTTCATTAATCAATAAAATAATTGAATTGGAATTTTATATGAAATTGGAATTTACCCAGGGCCTTGTTTCCAAGTTGCGATGTAATTTACGTATTATGATGATTGCTCCAGATGCCTCGTTATTTACGAGCCAACTTTTTAAATTTCCCCCCAAAAAACACGTAGAGTGAGTGTTCGCTAAGTGTGGTTAGACCATGTGTCGATAGTGATAGGAACAAAAGAAAAGCGTCGCTGGTCTCGGATCAGCTTTCGCCGTTCAAATCTTACTTTAACATTAGAATTATTCCACAATACTGATGACAAATCATCTCCTACCTTACCAACTATGGCTGCAAATTGGATATTTAGGCGGCTTATTTTGCTTACCCAATAATATTGCACTAAATCACAGATTGGCCACATCATTGCGCACATGTTGTCACACGTTACGAAACACATGAAGGCAAAAATTACAGAAAGCTGCTTAGTAGCAAAATATAATTTTGAACATGAAATTGATTGAAATATGATTGAAATAGGTTATATAGGCCCATGTAGCCAACTTGTAATGCAGTCATCTCGGTTTTCATTTGAAGCATAATTGTATCCTTCACTAGTTTGCAACAATTGCAAATACTTTGGCAACTTTATATTTCTAGTTAACTTCATTCTGAGGTTATCGGCAGTCACAGTCAGACACATAACCTAAACATCTTGATTCTGTGTTTAGCGAAGGTCTTTGAATAAAGTGGAAGGGGGAAAAAGCATCTAATGATACACGTTGGCTGCTCTATGAGAGATCCAGTATATGTGAGAAGGTCTTTAAGAGCCACGTTACTAATGAAGGACTTTTTCACACAGCCCCTGGATTTCTTAAAAGGACTCAATGAGGGGCTTAGTCCTGAAAGGGCCTAATCCTATCCAGCAGTCCTAGTGTGCATCTGGCTGAACAAGAAGGGCAGCTGATTACTACTGTCACTTTTAAAGACCATGGTGGCCAGGAGGGTGCTGGCTCAAGTGCATACAAGGAGCTTAGGGGCCGCCCCTCGAGGGAGGTGCACAGAGGTGCAGAGACTTCTGGCCCATCCCATGGAACACCACAGGTGTGGCGAAGGACCCTCTAACTCAGCTGCTGCAGGACTGCTGGAGCCCATCCGTTGGCACGGAGTACTATACTGGAGGCTGGCCGTAGCTGGAGGCAGAGCACCTCTGCTGCAGCGGAGGATTGTGGCATGTCGGCCACAACTGTGGTTGGCAGCTCACTGGCTGCGGCAGAGGTTGGTAATTCTTTCACCACTGCTCGCCATGGCTCTGATGGTGGAGCAGGTGTGGACCCCTGGGTGAGTCTCAAGAGGGTTTCGAAGGCAGGGACCAAGAGAAGAGGTCAGATGGTTCCCCAGGTGCGAGGGCCGGAGGGTCTTCCAGCGCAGGAGGACGGTGGCCCCCTAGAACTGGAGACAGCAGGCCCCCCTCCCGGTCAGGGAATGGTGCGTTCCACCGGTCAAGGGGCTGAGGGCCAAACAAGGCAGGAATCTCAGGGCCTGACAGGGTAAGGGACTTAGCACCTACTACTAAGACTGAGGACTGCAAGCTATAGGTATGGCCAGAGACAGAAAACCTAGCTGAGCAGGGGACTTGGAGCTTAGCGTCAGGACAGGCAACTGGGTGCCAGCTGAGGCTGGGAACTGTGAACTGGCTTGGGGCAGGGACTGCAGACATAGAGGAGTAAATAACTCCACACTTAGTGGGACAGGAGACCCAGGACCTAGAACTAGATCAGGAGGTTTGGCAAGTAGCACTGAGGATGCTGACTGCTTGTCGGCTGAGGCTGGGGGCTGCGGACCAATTGCGAGCAGAGACTGCAGACCTAGTGGGGCAGAGAGAACCTATAGCCTGGCGGAGCAGTGAGGGCTGACTAAGAATGGAGACAGCAAACTAGAACTTCTGAAGGCTGGGAGCCTAGTGCTGATAACTTTGGCAGGAAATACAACTCAGAACCTGAGCGGGAGAATGACTTTAAACCTAACACTGACTGGACCTGATAAGGAGAATGACTCAGAACCTGACAGGGAAACTGTCTCCTGGCCTGACACAGAAACGGACTTTGACCTGACCTGGAAACTGTCTCTGGACTTGACTGGGAAACTAACCGAGAGCTAGGGGAGCGGTAGAGCTCTGGCCCTACTAGAGAAGCTGGTCACTCTGAGCATAGTCAGGCAGTAGCCTGATGACCAACCTGGGCTAGGGACTGAGGGCTAAGAGGGCTGAGGACTGAGAACATAGTACAGGTAACTTGCAGCCTAGAAGGGCAGGAGGCCCTAAACCTTGCAAGCCAGGCAACTGCCCACCAATTAAGGCAGGGGGCTGCAATCTGAGCAGATCAGGAGACTGCAGACCTGAAAACCGGGCAGCTAATGTAGGGCCTAAGATGGCAATGGTCTCTAAGCCTGGCAGGATAGGGAACTGTATACATGATACGCCAGGGGCCCCAGATCCTAGCAGGGCAGGAGACTGCAGATCTGGTGGTGACATAAAAGTGGGGACTATTTGGGTAGAATACCTAGGGCCTGGCAGAGCAGAAAACTTAGAGGCTACTACTGCAGGGGACCTTGGACTTAGAATGGCAGATAACAGGGATCCTAGTATTAAGGCAGCAGTCCAGGGGCCTAAGCCAGAATTGTGTGAGGTTGCAACTAGGGCCAGAGACTGAGGGCCGGCTAGGGCTGAAAATATACATTGGACCTACCAGGAAGGCAGGGAACCCTAGACCAACCAAGGGGGAAGGATACACTAGCCCTAATTTAGAGGCGGGACACTCTACACCTGAGCCCTCTACACCTACCGGGTAGGCCGGACTGAAACTCTAACCCTACTGTGGGGGCGGGAAACTGGACGTCTAGGTCAATGGGGACATCATGGGGGACTTCTTGTGTGTCACCCAGGGTAATGTCTGGCGGGTCCCCCAAGGAGAAGGAATGGCCCCTGAGGTGAGTTCTGGAAGGATCCTCCAAGCTGGAACTAGCAGGGTGCTAGCAGGCTGGGCCAGCAGGGACCCCTGGCCTGGTACTGGTGGGTCCGACCATGGCAGGGGCTGACAGCACAAGGCCAGCAGCAGGAGCATGTCCTTGTGGCCACAGGCTTAACTTCGAAGGAAAGAAGGGTCTCATCGAACTAGGCTGTGATTGGAAAGGCCTCAATGTCCGGGCTGCACTTGACTTCTGCAAGAGCTGCAGGCTGTTGCTCGAGCTGGTTGTCAGTCTCGACCAGCAGGGGGTTTGCATTGGGAGGAGAGGACAACAACGGTAGCCAATACATGTCCTATGGCAGCGGCTGACTGCTTCTCCACAACTGGAGAATGAGTCTCCCTAGTTAAGGATCTGGCTGAGGGGACTGCAGACCTTGGTGTGGTGGACTGTGCACACTGGAATAGTCTGGAAAGCAGACGTGGACCCGGTGCTCTGGTGGCTCAGGCCGGTGGGGGCCTAGTGGTGTGTCAGTAGGGAGAGCACCTGGGTCACTTCGGGGTTTAGTGGCGATCCCTGAAGGCTGTAGTAGATACGACATAGGGTCTAGCCGGGGAAGCCTGTAGGGATGACGATCTGGTGAATAGCTGGGCCACCTTGGGACATAGTGGAAGTCTCAACGGTCCCATGGAGGTGGAAAATGTGCTAGCAGAGGAAGCTGGGGTTGTGTCTCTCAGCGGAGTAGCCAGGCTTACTCTGGGAGAATCAGCTGGTGTGGCAATGACCATGGCTCTAGTTGGAAGGGCCTAGAGCTGTGATGGTCAGGAGAGTAGCGGTGCTAACGTTGCTCCCGCGGCAGTGACTCAGGCTTGGATTGCCTAGAGAATGACCTCCTGTGCTCTTCCTGCTCATGACGGAGGTCCTTCTATTTCCTCTGCAGCTTCCAAATGGGAGGCCTAGAGCAGGGCTGGTAGTCTCTTAGATGATAGAGGTGTGTAAGGTATCACAGCTTATCTACCTCAGGTGCATGAAGACTTCGTGTGGCAATGTGGGCTGAGGTGGGTGGTGATGGGCGTCTCATGGTGAGATGCACAAACCCCTCTTTGGCATGCTTCAACATATCAACTAAGCAGGTCAGAATCCGTCTCAAAGAACCGTCAATAAACGCCTAGCTTGAGCTCGTCTGAGAAGTTGGCTGGATATGTCATATTTCAATGTCAAATTCACCATCTCCAGCACCAACCCAACATCAACATGTGAAAATTGCACTTTTCTATGTTTTGTAGTAAAAATGATAGAGGAACAGAAGTGTTTCCAATGACATCACCGGTGTGCATTGTGTGATTTTAACCAACTATGAGTAGACATTGCCTACTAATTTCCAACTAATTCACTACTATTTGGTTGATGATGTCATTGGAAACACTTATCTTCCTCTTTTTTTGCTACAAGACATAGAAACACAAAATTTTCACATATGTTGATGTTGGGGTGGTGCTTAAGATAATTAATATGAAGTTGAAAATATTGCAAGTTTAACGTTATAGTGTTATCATGTCAGAAAATGATGTTGAGGTCCGTTACCATACACTTACCATTCTGGCACTGCTGCAGTGTGTGCAAACCTGGTCAAGAACTACAGGAAACGTATGATCTCTGTAATTGCAAACAAAGTTTTCTGTACCAAATATTAAGTTCTGCTTTTCTGATGTATCAAATACTTATGTCATGCAATCAAATACAAATGAATTACTTAAAAATCATACAATGTGATTTTCTGGATTTTTGTTTTAGATTCCGTCTCTCACAGTTGAAGTGTACCTATGATAAAAAATTATAGAACTCTACATGCTTTGTAAGTAGGAAAACCTGCAAAATCGGCAGTGTATCAAATACTTGTTCTCCCCACTGTATGTTATGTTTAGTTTGAGAGGGAGAGTGTTCAGACGAAGACCGGGGTCAACTTTGATAGCTTGCTAGCACTATAATTGATTTGAGTAAAAACAATGTTTCTTTCCCACTATTAAGGTATTTATCTGAGTTACTGACCTCACAATGAGCCAGATTCAATAATTTACATTGTGGTGCTGAAACCTGAAGCAGCAGCCGCTGCTAAACCAATCGGAAATGGACAGCTCATGGTGCTGAAAGTAGGCAAATTCGACTAGACCTAATTCATTTAAACTGCCTTCATTTTAATTTGACTTTACTAACAACAAGAAGGCTTAGGTGTTGAAACCTATTTCTTCTTATTTAAGTAATGCGAGGTAGGCTTACTTGTTTGACAGACCAAATTAGGCTATAGGCTGCTATCCATAGATTTGTTGGAAAAATCCTCCACCTGCCATGCACTCTACAAACTACCTCCTTGTCAGTAAACTGCTTGGTGTGTTAAGTTAAATCCAGGACTCAAATGCAGGGGGTAAGTGAGGATATGCCATAGGCTTACCTTTTGTTAAAGCAAATGGCAAAAATCGTAACTTAAGATATTGAAGAAAATAACATGGATTCTATTATATAAAGTGCTCTACAATGACACTTTGGTCATCGATGCTTTATGCTAGAAACTAGCTGTAAAATACCTTAAAAATTCATGACCGATGAATATAAGAACATGTTTGGTTAGTTTCTATGACATTTAGAGTCTGATCTACAACCTTGTATAGCCGAGAAGACAAAACATTCACTTTGCTTGGGAAGTAATCTAATTCTGACGCTATCATTTCTGTAATATAGAAGATGTTTTAAACTCAGACAGCTTTTAGAGAATCACTTGTTACCTTCTGTCGACATTTCACAATGTCATTGGATTTAGGTTAAAAGTTGAGTGAAAAAAATATTAAATTCCCTTACATTTATGACTTTTTTCAAATCCAATCAGTTTTCCATGCTGATTGGATATATTTTTTATTATTTTTTCATTTTTTATTTAACCTTTATTTAACTAGGCAAGTCAGTTAAGAATAAATTCTCATTTACAATGACGGCCTACCCCGGCCAAACCCGAACGATGCTGAGTCAATTGTGCACCACCCTATATGACTACCAATCATTTGATTCGCTGTTCAGGAGTCTTATGGCTTGGGGGTAGACGCTGTTTAGAAGTCTCTTGGACCTAGACTTGGTGCTCCGGTACCACTTGCCGTGTGGTAGAATAGAGAACAGTCTATGACTAGGGTGGCTGCGGTCTGACAATTTTTAGGGCCTTCCTCTGACACTGCCTGATTTAGAGGTTCTGAATGGCAGGAAGCTTTTCCCCAGTAATGTGCCGGGCCGTTCTCACTACCCTCTGTAGTGCCTTGCGGTCGGAGGCCGAGCAGTTGACATACCAGGCAGTGATGTGGGTACTTGCGGGTACTATTTAATGAAGCTGCCAGCCGAGGACCTGTGAGGCGTCTGTTTCTCAAACTAGACACTCTAATGTACTTGTCCTCTTGCTCAGTTGTGCATCGGGGCCTCCCACTCCTCTTTCTATTCTGGGTAGAGACAGTTTGCACTATTCTGTGAAGGGAGTAGTACACAGCATTGTACGAGATCTTCAGTATCTTGGCAATTTCTCGCATGGAATAGCATTCATTTCTTAGAACAAGAATAGACAGACAAAGACATTTATTTGTTTCTAGCCATTTTGAGCCTGAAATCGAACCCACAAATGTTGATGCACCAAATTCTCAACTATTCTAAAGAAAGCCAGTTTTATTGCTTCTTTAATCAACAAAACTGTTTTCAGCTGTGCTAACATTATTGCTAAAGAGTTTTCTAATGATCAATTAGCCTTTTAAAATGATAAACTTAGATTAGCTAACACAACATGCCATTGGAACACAGGAGTGATGGTTGCTGATAATGGGCCTCTGTACACCTATGTAGATATCCCATAACAAATCAGCCGTTTCCAGCTCCAAAAGTCATTTACAACATTAACAATGTCTACACTATATTTCTGATCAATTTGATGTTATTTTAATGGACAAAAATGAGCTTTTCTTTCAAAAACAAGGACATTATATACATATATACAAAATACCAGTCAAAAGTTGACACCTACTCATTCAAGGGGTTTTCTTTATTTTTGCTATTTTCTACATTATAGAGTAATAGTGAAGACATGAGAACTATGAAGTAACACATATGGAATCATGTAGTAACCAAAACATTTTAAAATATATTTTTTATTTTTTATTCTTCAAAGTAATCACCCTTTGCCTTGATGACAGCTTTGCACACTGTTGGCATTCTGTCAACCAGCTTCCCCTGTAATGCTTTTCCAACAGTCTTGAAGGAGTTCCCCAATATGCTGAGCACTTGTTGGCTGCTTTTCCTTCAATCTGCGGTCCAACTCATCCCAAACCATCTCAATTGGTTTGAGGTCAATTGAGTGTTAAGTGTGCCTTGAATTCTAAATAAATCACAGACAGAGTAACCGGCAAAGCACCCCCATTCCATCACACCTCCTCCTCCATGCTTCAATGGTGGGAACCACACACGCGGATATCCTCCATTCACCTACTCTGCGTCTCACAATGAAACGGAGGTTGGAACCAAAAATCTCACATTTGGACTCATCAGACCAAAGGACAGGTTTATACCGGTCTAATGTCCATTGCTCGTATTTCTTGGCCCAAGCAAGTCTCTTCTTATTATTGATGTCCTTTAGTAGAGAATAAGAGCACCTCCTCCCAGCTGCCCACTGCACTGAGGCTAGGAAACACTGTCACCACCGATAAATTCATGATAATTGAGAATTTCAATAAGCATTTCTCTACGGCTGGCCATGCTTTCCTCCTGGCTACCACAACCACAGCCAACAGCTCCTCACCCCCCACAGCAAATTGCCCAAGCCTCCCCAGTTTCTCCTTCACCCAAATCCAGATAGTAGATGTTCTGAAAGACCTACACAATGTGGACCCGTACAAATCAGCTATGCTAGACCATCTGGACCCTCTCTTTCTAAAATCATCTGCCGCCATTGTTCCAAACACTATTACTAGTCTGTTCAACCTCACTTTCGTATCGTCCGAGATTCCTAAAGATTGGTAAGCTCCTGTGGTCGTTCCCCTCTTCAAAGGGGGTGACACTCTAGACCCAAACTGTTACAGACCTATATGCATCCTGCCCTGCCTTTCTAAAGTCTTCGATAGCCAAGTTAACAAAGAGATCACTGACCATTTTCAATCTCACCATACCTTCTCCGCTGTGCAATCCGGTTTCCGAGCTGGTCACGGGTGCACCTCAGCCACGCTCAAGGTCCTAAACGATAGCATAACCGCCATCAATAGAAGACAGTACTGTGCAGCCTTCTTCATTGACCTGGCCAAGGCTTTCGACTCTGCCAATCACCGTATTCTTATCGGCAGACTCAACAGCCTTGGTTTCTCAAATGACTGCCTCGCCTGGTTCACCAACTACTTCTCAGATAGATTTCAGTGTGTCAAATCGGAGAGCCTGTTGTCCAGACCTCTGGCAATCTCTATGGAGGTACCACAGGGTTAAATTCTCGGGCCGACTCTTTTCTCTGTATATATCAATGAAGTCGCTCTTACTGCAGGTGATTCCTTGATGCACCTCTACGCAGACGACACCATTTTGTATACATCTGGCCCTTCTTTGGACACTGTGTTAACAAACCTCCAAACGAGCTTCAAAGCCATATAACACTCCTTCTATGGCCTCCAACTGATCTTAAACACTAGTAAAACTAAATGCATGCTCTTCATTCGATCGCTGCCCGCACCCGCCCGCCCGACTAGCATCACTACTCTTGACGGTTCTGACGTAGAATATGTGGACAACTACAAATACCTAGATGTCTGGCTAGACTGTAAACTCTCCTTCCAGAATTCATATTAAGAATCTCCAATCCAAAATGACATATAGAATCAGCTTCCTATTTCGTAAACAAAGCCTCCTTCACTCACGCTGCCAAACATGCCCTCATAAAATTGAACATACTATCGATCCTCGACTTTGACGATGTCATCTACAAAATAGCCTCCAACACTCTACTCAGCAAACTGGATGCAGTCTATCACAGTGCCATCCGTTTTGTCACTAAAGCCCTGCATAACACCCATCCGACCTGTATGCTCTCGTCAGCTGGCCCTCGCTACATATTTGTCGCCAGACAAGGTAAAACTCCTCCTTATATCAGCTCACTGGTCACCATTACAACACCCACCCGTATCACTCGCTCCAGCAGGTATATCTCACTGGTCATCCCCAAAGCCGACACCTACTTTGGTCGCATTTCCTTCCAGTTCTCTGCTGCCAATGACTGGAACGAATTGTAAAAATCGGTGAAGTTGGAGACTTATATCTCCCTCACAAACTTTAAACATCAGTTATCTGAGAAGATTACCGATCTCTGCAGCTGTACACAGCCCATCTGTAAATAGCCCATCCAACTACCTACCTTATCCCCATAATGTTTTTATTAATGTTTTTTGTCGCACTGCTTTGCTTTATCTTGGCCAGGTCGCCATCTGAGGTGCAGTTAATTGCCATTTTCTGAGGCTGGTAACTCTAATGAATTGATCCTCTTCAGCAAAGGTAACTCTGGGTCTTCTTTTCCTGTGGTGGTCCTCATGAGAGCCAGTTTCATCATAGCGCTTCATGCTTTTTGCAACTGCACTTTAAAAAACTTTCAAAGTTCTTAAAATGTTCCTTATTGACTGACCTTCATGTCCTAAAGCAATGAATGTCTGTCATTTCTCTTTGCTTATTTGAGCTGTTCTTGCCATAATATGGACTTAGTCTTTTAACAAATAGGGCTGTTTTCTGTATACCAACCCTGCCTTGTCAGAGCTCAACTAATTGGCTCAAACGCATTAAGGACAGAAATTCCACAAATTAATTTTTAACAAAGCACACCTTTTAATTTAAATGCATTCAAGATGACTACTTCGTGAATCTGGTTGAGAGAATGCCAAGAGTGTTATGGTTTTCTAACGGTGAAGGAGAGTCGGACCAAACTGCAGCGTGTCAATTTTGATCCATGTTTATTTAAACAAACGTAAAACACGACTAAACACGAACACTACAACACTACCAAAACAATAAACGAAACGAAACCCGAAACAGCCTATACATGTGTCAACTAACATCTAACAAGGACATCAAGACACTCAGGACAATCACCCACAATACAACCAAAGAATATGGCTGCCTAAATATGGTTCCCAATCAGAGACAACGATAACCACCTGCCTCTGATTGAGAACCACTTCAGACAGCCATAGACTTTCCTAGAACACCCCACTAAGCTACAACCCCACTAAGCTACACACCACATAAAAAACCCATGTCACACCCTGGCCTGACCAAATACATGAAGAAAAACACAAAATACTTCGACCAGGGCGTGACAGAACCCCCCTAAGGTGCGGACTCCCGAACGCACCTCAAATCAATAGGGAGGGTCCAGGTGGGCGTCTGTCCATGGTGGCGGCTAGTAGTCCTCACCCAGAACCCCACTAGACTGAGGAGCAGATCGGGACTGAGGTGAAGCTCGGGACTGAGGTGAAGCTCGGGACTGAGGGGAAGCTCAGGAGTGAAAGGAAGCTCAGGAGTGAAAGGAAGCTCAGGAGTGAAAGGAAGCTCAGGAGTGAAAGGAAGCTCAGGAGTGGAAAGAAGCTCAGGAGTGAAAAGGAAGCTCAGGAGCGAAAGGAAGCTCAGGAGTGAAAGGAAGCTCAGGAGTGAAAAGAAGCTCAGGAGTAAGAGGAAGCTCAGGCAGGTTGATGGATCTACCAGATCCTGGCTGACTGGCAGATCCTGGCTGACTGGCAGTTCTGGCAGATCCCGGCTGACTGGCAGATCTGGAAGAGTCTGGCTGACTGGCAGATCTGGAAGAGCCTGGTTGACTGACAGTTCTGGCAGATCCCCGGCTGACTGGCAGATCTGGAAGAGCCTGGTTGACTGGCAGATCTGGAGGATTCTGGCAGACTGGCAGATCTGGAAGAATCTGGCTGACTGGCAGATCTGGAAGAGCCTGGTTGACTGGCAGATCTGGAGGATTCTGGCAGACTGGCAGATCTGGAAGAATCTGGCTGACTGGCAGATCTGGAAGAGCCTGGTTGACTGGCAGATCTAGAAGATTCTGGCTGACTGGCAGATCCTGGCTGACTGGCGGATCTTGGCTGACTGGCAGTTCTGGCGGATCCTGGCAGACTGGCGAATCCTGGCAGACTGGCAGATCCTGGCCGACTGGGGGATCCTGGCCGACTGGGGGATCCTGGCCGACTGGCATATCTGGCGGATCCTGGCAGACTGGCGGATCCTGGCCGACTGGCAGTTCTGGCAGATCCTGGCTGACTGGTGGATCCTGGCAGACTGGCGGATCCTGGCTGACTGGCGGATCCTGGCCGACTGGCAGTTCTGGCGGCACTGGGCAGACTGGCGGCACTGGCGGCGCTGGGCAGACTGGCGGCACTGGTGGCGCTGGGCAGACTGGTGGCGCTGGGCAGACTGGCGGCGCTGGGCAGACTGGCGGCACTGGCGGCGCTGGGCAGACTGGGGGCACTGGCGGCGCTGGGCAGACTGGCGGCACTGGTGGCGCTGGGCAGACTGGCGGTGCTGGGCATTCTGGCGGCGCTGGGCAGACTGGCGGCGATGGACAGACTGGTGGCGCTGGGCAGACTGATAGATCTGGCTGCTCCATGCTGACTGTCGGCTCTGGCTGCTCCACGCTGACTGGCGGCTCTGGCTGCTCCACGCTGACTGGCGGCTCTGGCTGCTCCATGTGGGCTGACAGCTCTGGCGGCTTCTTACAGACTGGCAGCTCCTTGCAGACTGACAGCTCCTTGCAGACTGGCAGCTCCTTGCAAACTGGCAGCTCCTTGCAGACTGGCAGCTCCTTGCAGACTGGCAGCTCCTTGCAGACTGACAGCTCCTTGCAGACTGGCAGCTCCTTGCAGACTGACAGCTCCTTGCAGACTGTCAGCTCCTTGCGGACTGGCAGCTCCTTGCAGACTGACAGCTCCTTGCAGACTGACAGCTCTGGCTGCTTCATGTAGACTGGCAGCTCTGGCTGCTCTATCCAGGCTGACAGCTCTGACTGCTCTATGCAGGCTGACAGCTCTGGCTGCGCTGAACAGACAGGAGACTCCAGCAGCGCTGTAGAGGAAGAAGGCTCTAGCTGCGCTGAACAGGCGGGAGACTCCGGTAGCGCAGGAGAGGAGAAAGGCTCTGATAGCGCTGAACAGGCGGGAGGCTCCAGCAGCGCAGGAGAGGCGAGGCGCACTGTAGGCCTGATGCGTGGTGCTGACGCTGGTGCTACTGGGCCGAGGACACGCACAGGAAGCCTGGTGCGGGGAGCTGCTACCGGAGGGCTGGGGTGTGGAGGTGGTACTGGATAGACCGGACTGTGCAGGCGCACTGGAGCTCTTGAGCACCGATCCTGCCCAACCTTACCTGGCTCGATGCCCACTCTAGCCTGGCCGATACGAGGAGTAGGAATATACCGCACCGGGCTATGCACACGCACTGGGGACACCGTGCGCACCACTGCATAACACGGTGCCTGCCCGGTCTCTCTAGCCCCCCGGTAACCACAGGAAGTTGGCTCAGGTCTCCTACCTGGCGTAGCCATACTCCCTGTGCCCCCCCCCCCCCCCCCAATACATTTTTGGGTCTGACTCTCGGGCTTCCATCCGCTCTGCCGTGCTAGCTCCTCATAATGCCGCCTCTCTGCTTTTGCTGCCTCCAGCTCGGCTTTGGGGCGACAATAATCTCCAGGCTGTTCCCAGGGTCCTTTCCAGTCTAGAATCTCCTCCCAAGTCCATTTCTCCAGGTAGTGCAGCCTCTCCCACTGCAGCTGCTGCTGCTCCTGCTGCTGCTGCCTCTGTTGCCTCTCCTGTGGCTCCTGCCTGTTGACACGCTGCTTTTTCCGTTTGTGGTGGGTGATTCTGTTCCGGTTTTCTAATGGTGAAGGAGAGTCGGACCAAACTGCAGCGTGTCGATTTCGATCCATGTTTATTTAAACAAACGTAAAACACGACTAAATACGAACACTACAACACTACCAAAACAATAAACGAAACGAAACCCGAAACAGCCTATACATGTGTCAACTAACATCTGACAAGGACATCAAGACACTCAGGACAATCACCCACAATACAACCAAAGAATATGGCTGCCTAAATATGGTTCCCAATCAGAGACAACGATAACCACCTGCCTCTGATTGAGAACCACTTCAGACAGCCATAGACTTTCCTAGAACACCCCACTAAGCTACAACCCCACTAAGCAACACACCACATACAAAAACCCATGTCACACCCTGGCCTGACCAAATACATGAAGAAAAACACAAAATACTTCGACCAGGGCGTGACAAAGAGTGTGCAAAGCTGTCATCAAGGCAAAGGGTGGCTACTTTGAAGAATCTCAAATATAAAATATACACTTAATTGTTTAACACTTTTTGGTTACTAGATGATTCCATATATGTTATTTCATAGTTTTGATGTATTCACTATTATTCTACAATGTAGAAAATTGTCAAAACAAATATGAAGAAAAACCCTTGAATGACTAGGTGTGTCAAAACGTTTGACTGGTACTGTATATATACATGTATATATATGTATATATACATGTATATATATGTATATATATATATGTGTGTGTGTGTGTGTGTGTGTGTGTGTGTGTGTGTGTGTGTGTGTGTGTGTGTGTGTGTGTGTGTGTGTGTGTGTGTGTGTGTGTGTGTGTGTGTGTGTGTGTGTGTGTGTGTGTGTGTGTGTGTGTGTGTGTGTGTGTGTGTGTGTGTGTGTGTGTGTGTGTGTGTGTGTGTGTGTGTGTGTGTGTGTGTGTGTGTGTGTGTGTGTGTGTGTGATAGGATGTATAGTCATTGTGGACAGTATGTCGATAGAATATGTGGTATGTCCTAAGAATACGTTTCTAGAAGTTGAGTACAAATAGTCTATAAAGTGGTCAATATCTTTGCAATTGTTACAAACAAGTAAAGAATAAAACAATGTTTAAAATGAATACCGAGATGACTGCAAAAGATTAATACATTAGGCTACATAGGCCTACACATTTAAATAACATTGAAATAATTTGTATGTTAATTGAATTGAAATCTATTTACCTAATACTAGGCTGCTGTCTGTAATTCTTGCCTCAATGTGTTTCATGATGTGTGACAACATGTGCCCAGTGATGTGCCCAATCTGTGATGTAGTGCATTATTAATAAGCCTTCTCAATAGCCCATTTGCAGCCATAGGTGGTCATATCTCTCTAGGAGCTGATCCATTGTCAGTATTGTGGAATAATTCTGATGTTAAGGTCAAATTTGAATAGATAAAGCTGGTCTAAGAGCAGCGCTGCTTTTCTTTCGATCCTATCAGTATGCATCCAAATAGTTTAAAAATGCACTTAGCGAATGTTCCCGCTACGTGCTTGATTGGGAAACACTTTGGTAAATAACGATGCATCTGGTACATTATAGTAAAGCTTAGTAAAGCATCGCAACTGGAAACGAGGCCATGGTCTGTCCTAGAAGTGAGGGTAAACCGTAGTCATGTTCTCTGCTATCCACCTTATTAAAGTTTTGTTGTATAGGGGAGGGTCACCGGTTTTAATTTTCTTCAAGCCTTCAGGAAGGGTTTCGTGAGAATATATTTTGCTGAAGGGAGGGCCATCCATTTTTTTCAGGGGTAAGATTTTCTCCAGGTAGGCCTAACCCTTATTATTTATATTATAGTCAACAAAACCTATCACTCTTAGTAGTTTTAATGACTAGACCACAAACCATTTGATTTATGCTCGTTGTGCTCAACTTCAGAAAGATGGGTAATTCTTGTTAAATCTGACAAGACCGCATTTGTTTTGGTTCTACTGTTGTCTCCAAAATTATCATTCATCCCATATAAAGGAAAAAAATGAGAGAGATCGAGACACGTTTTCCCTGCGACTTTTGCTTTGTCCTTGCCAAAGTGGCGTCTGCATGTCTGACTCAGTCGGTTACTGATTTGCAGGCGGCATGGTAAGGTGGCCCATGTAAGTGATTTCCACCGGCATCCCACTAAAGGAGAACAAATCGCTGACAAAGGAGAGAGCCTTTCCCATTCAGTGCTGTCGTTAGGACAACCGAAAAGTATTCCTCAGATAATAAGTTCTACTTCAAAGCGTTTCTCATTGATGGCGACTGCTTCACTCATTTTCATTAAGTCCCATCGGGCGGAGGGAACTATCGCTTTGGTTATTTTTCATCGTGTTTATTTTGCAACATTCACGGAGCACTTGTTTTAAATAAATAGAAATGGATTCAGTCCAAATAACGGTTTATTGCCAACGGAGAAACGTCAGAACACTGCTTGTAGTCAATAAAACTTGATTAGCTGACATAAAGAGGGAATAAAAACTATTTGGAGACAAAAGCAGGAGAAAATGTACGAGGTGAAAATTGCCAACAAAACGTTTCGAACAAGGTCAATGTAACATGCATCTCAATAGAGTGCCTTGCGATGGAGATGACTATTTGGGAATCTGTCCGTTTTCTGGGTTGTTCTATTGTCATAGCCATCAGTGATTTATATTGGTTAGCCTACATCTCAGAGCAGTCTGCTTTTCACTCAGTCTGGCGTTGAACTGTGTGCGGTTGATTAGGTGCTTGTTTGTGTGTTTCTGTTGCTGCCATTCTGGTTTTGCAGCTTGTTCTACATGACGCAGAAACCAGACTCAAGAGGCCCCCTAATACTATGGGATAAATAAAGACTATTTCTTAACAATCTCTTACAAATGTGACTTATGGAGCGCAAAGCCATATGAATAATGCATTCTACTATTTCACTCATTTCATTCTTGCGTAAATGGAACACTTTTTAAGACAATTCAATTTCGCCTCTGTCTGTTGGATGACTGCATGTATAAAATCGTCTGTGCCTATTATTTGCCCATCCTATACGACCATACATTATCCCATAAAAATGGCAAAACAATTTTGTCCCTGTAGGCCTGTTTCATTTTCTGTCAACAATATAGACCAGCTAGGCCTATCTTTGTCGACACATTACGTTTTTCGGGGAGAAGGTGCACTGTGCGCTTTGATGATAGTCCATTTAGTGGCAGTTAGTGGGTTTTTACCAGACATATTCAAATGTGAGCGTCTCGCTCCCCAATTGCTGTTGAAATCGTAACGCACCATGAAGAGTGTCAAAGCGGCGGGCCTTCCGCTCAGAAGTATAGCAGGCCTTTGAAGTTGTGCAAGACTCGGGTTGGCCAATTTTAATTCTGGACAGGGCCGACTTTGAAAGTGAGGTTGCGCGTTTTAATGGAGGAAATAAGAAGGGGGACTTGTTTTATATAGTCTATACAAGGTCCAACATATTGATATCTTTTATATTTTATTGTTTCAATTAATGATACATGGCTCGGTTGCTTTGTCCTGTCCCGCATTTCAGACAACGCCATTAAGGGGCTATACTTTTCTCCATGAGCCCTGATTGTTTTATATCAGCCCTTTACTGTGCCTGTTGTTTGTGAGTTACCAGTGAAAACTTTATTGAACTGTCAATAATTATGAATTCACATATTCCCTCGCATTTCATCTTTGTCAGCTTTGAGGGGCTCCCCGTTGAATTTTGATGTGTCTTGTTGACAAAACCGTTGATGTTTACGTCTGTGATTATTAGAGTCGGGTATCCAGCCAGCCAGTTGCTTGTTTTTGGGCAAGGTGTTTGTAGTCTACGATTACTTCGATCATTTGTAGGCTACGATAATGTGATAATAGCTTTACAACTGAGTTTACCAGCAAAACGGTTGCATTTACTGCGTGCAAACAAGTCAATTATGTAGGCATATCCTTATCTAAGGAATGACATCCTACACTGACAGGCCTCATGCATTCTATGAAAAAACAATACAGTTTTATTAACTAAAACACACGTATTAACTACTAACACGGCCTGGTGTGTTTATTAAGCTTTAAAAGGAATTCATCCTGTTAGTTGATTTTTTATTGAACCTTTATTTAACTAGGCAAGTCAGTGAAGAACAAATTATTATTTACAATGACGGCCTAGCCTGGCCAAACCCTAACCCGGACGGCGCTGGGCCAATTGTGCGCCGGCCTATGGGACTCCCAATCACGGCCGGTTGTGATACAGCCTGTAATCGAACCAGGGTCTGTAAATGCAGTGCCTTAGACCGCTGCGCCACTCGGGATCACGAACATCAAGGGTCTGCACAATCATAGCTGTTTCATCATCACTTTTTATCCATCGTAAATAATGGCACCATGCACCCCAAATAGAAAAACACAGTCACTACAAAGGGCATGCGAGAAGAGGAACGTTTCACAATACACTGCCTATTCAAGTAAAGAATCATTATTTTTCTTTTACAGAACAAAACCATCAGTAGGTCTATTACATAGTCACCAAAATTAATATTATTATTCTTTGGTGTCTCTGTAAATCCAGTACAACATTTATACCAGCAAATAAATTACAATGTACAAAACAACATATTATTCGTAATTAAGACGAAGAACAACATTCACGAGCATCAGTACAATTATATACAAATCCGACCGTCATTGACAAAACCTGTCAGTTTACATATTTAGGGTCCCGAAGGACTTATTCGTACTTGTGTAAAAGTGGTGTGTTTTTTTTGCATAAAATATAGTCTTAAATTGTTCTTAAATATAACAAAAGTCCATCCAAACATAGTCTTAAATCTTAAAACTAAGTTTGGACCCTATTAGACACTTGCTTCTTAGCAAATTTATCATGTGGGTGCGAATGTCTGTCGCTATCTGCAGGTGTTCGATATTCAATTGGATGTTTAGACTACATCAGTTATCGCATCTACTGTGAGATATACGTAAGAAAAATGGAATGCCACTCCCCCATTCTTGGATGTTTAGGCATTATTATAGTGTTCATGGGCTGTTGATACGGTTCATGTACTTTGCATGAGCAACGTCCATTTCTGCCTTCTGTGGATTGCGATCATATGGACAATGTCAATGTAAGCATAATTCATCCGTGTTAAACGATGCAGGCATGTAAATGTAGCCTGCATATGTGTGCATGTGTTTTCTCAAAGACTTATCCTTACTGGTGACATTGTATTTCTGTTCTCAGTATATTTAGGCTTCTCTTGGTCCTCTCTATAGCCTATTTAAATAATAAAGCTTTCAAAATGAATATGATTTCCCTTTCTCAAATAATACTGGTGATTGAAGCTTTTCTATATTGAGACTTGTTGAGATGTTGATACATTCGGCTGTTTAGAAAGCGAACAGAGAGGGCACGTTTTATTGGCTGTTGTTCTTCATCATCATCTGACATCCGCGGCGCTATTTCTTGCTCCATAAAGTCCCATTTATATGCTTACAGTCAGTACAGTCCCCATGCAGGTAGTTCTTACTACACTTCTAACCAGTTGGGAGATAATTTGGGGAATAAACGCAATTTGTTATGTTTGTAAACATTAGAGCATTGTCCTCGGGTCTGAATTTCTGAAAGAGTCCTCTTCGTCCGAGTCCGAAGTTGGCACATCGCTGGAGGGGGTGTGGAGATGGTTGGGTCCCCCGCTCCCCTGGCACACGTACCACTCATTGAGGTTGGTAACCTGAGGCGAGAGGTTCGCGGACCGGTTCCTGTGCGGTTCGGAAGCGGGCGAAATGGGCGCGCCAAGAGGGTTCGTAGAGGAATGGTATGAAGCGTTGGCAGAAGGGGGCGGGGGCGACTTGCAGTGGACTTTCATGTGCTTTCGCAGCGAGCTGGGGTGCGTGTAGGACTTGTCACAGCCTCTGACTTTGCAGTAGTAAGGCTTGTCACTCGTGTGGACGTGTGAGTGCTTCTTCCGGTCGCTGCTGTTGGCGAATTTCCTGTCGCAGCCATCAAACTCGCACTTGAAAGGCTTCTCCCCTGGAAGAGATTGAGATATTTAGCATTAGAGGCTACTCATATCATATCAGGAAAGGGTGCATGTGTTTTAACATTATATACAACATAGTGATGACATTGCATAAAAACATTTGATCGAAGTCCAAGAAGCATAACAAAGTTACCAAATGGATCGGCCCAATAACAATGTTATGACATCAAATGTATACAATATATTCCCAGCAAACAGAAATGCCAATTTCTTTAAATTTGACATATACAAAGGATCGTCAATTTTCACCGTTATTAAACATGGACGTTCACATGCTCTACCCAAAGTAGGCCCATAATTGAAACCACCGCTTAACTGGTAACATATCACTTCCCGCAGTATAAGACTACTCCAAAAATGGCCAGTGTGGCAGCCCACTCTGCCACTAGGGCTTCCTGTCCGACATACCTTATTTATTATACATCTACATCCGCGTCACTCCTCTCCCACATGTACAAGGAATGTTCCTGACTGACTGACGCACGTGGAACATGTCATAGGGTGGCCCGTGGGCTATACACGTGAACGCGCAGGGGAAATGTGTAGACTATACAGTCACTGTTTTTTTCCCCCATTGCGTCTGTTTTTCTCACTGTTGTGAATGCCAGAAGGCGAAAACATTCAGAGGTTGCTTTGATGTTGGCTATGTGATAAGTGTCGCGGACACAAGTGCATTGGTAGTCCTAAATGAATGCCTTTTTGGCGAAAGATAAACATATCTGTTGTAATGCTTGTATTGAGAATAATGTGCATAGCACGATTTATGATTGTAAGATGGACAACTCAAAATAGAAAAAACATATATCGGGCCACCATGACAGTGTAGGGGCGACCCCCTAGGGTGTATTGTTTGTGTTTGCACTTTAGAAAAACGTGTTATTGCCACAATTCTGAGTCTGCACGGAAAAGGGGCTTCTCTTGCTAGCTGTTACTAAGTCCTCCCCAAAGGCTTGATGGTGCATCATGACGGTTTCAGTGGGCTCTGCTCTTGTCTCCCTCCTCACTTACTACCAAAGACACTGACATGATCTGATTGCCGTGCTGTTTTTCGCGTGAGTCCAGTCTTGGGAGCCACTTGCTGTCCAAACAGGCCAGCCCTCAATGACACACTTGTCTCACTTACGTCGTCGCCGTGTGAGTTATAAGGTGGAACATTGGGTCTGCATTGCAGGCTACTCGGTAACATAGCATGCGTGCCGCTGCGTACTGTATTGCATCATACTACAAGTGTTTAGACTGACAAACGCCATTGCTATGGTCGGCCTCTAAGGACATGTACTAGGCTACTGTATATCATTTTGGAAGAAAAGCCAGCCCCAGTAGCCCTTTTCACTTTGTTGTTTTCCTTTGGTCAGCCTGAAATTATTATGGGTCAAGATTCGAATAGGTTATCATCAGCCTATAACACAATAGTCTAAAACTGTTATAACGTTCCCCCCAAAATAAATGGTTTCATTTTCATCTGGGCTTCTACAGTTTTTAGGAGCTCGATTTAGTAACGTATAATATCCATACTAGACATCGAAGTGATGGTTTGCTTCTGCTGTGAAGAGTCGATAAATCAACATAGCGCTAACATGACCCATAACGGCGTAAACGTCATACGGACTAATAACTAGAACCATATGGCATAATCCCCCACCTCTAGCTTCCACGTCTCTTCGAGTAAATAGCTTTCTTTCAAAAAGTTATTACTGTACATCGAATCACGTGATGCCTTGGCTTGACCATAATTCATCATTGTATTCAATTAAATATAGTTCCTGTTACTTTTACGCATGCTCACCCCATGCCCGCCAGCAATTCAAATGAAAGCTTTTCACAATATATATTTTGTTGTCGATGACACAAAAAAAGTGTCTTTAACATTTTTAAAGCGTCTACTTTCATTCAAGAGATCGATTTCTGTTTGTTTTAATGCAGTTCTAAAATCATTCGGAAAACTTGCACTGACCTGTGTGTGTCCTTTTGTGAATCTTCAGATTTTCCGAGCGGGCGAAAACTTTTCCGCAGCCGGGGAAAGGGCAAGGGAATGGTTTCTCTCCCGTGTGAACTCGGATGTGGTTTATCAGTTTGTATTTCGCCTTAAAAGCTTTCCCCTCCCGCGGACATTCCTCCCAGAAGCAGACATGACTGGCTTGCTCCGGTCCCCCGACGTGCTCCACCGTGACATGGTTGACCAGCTCGTGCATGGTGCTGTACGTTTTGGAGCAGGGCTTCTTTGAAGTTTCATCCTGTTCAATCCATTTGCAGATTAACTCTTGCTTGATGGGCTGCCTCATGTATCTCAGAAATGCTCCCGCGGCTCCGTGAGGAGCAGAAGCAATGTTCACATTGAGGTTCATGGAGTTGTAGCTGTGGATAGAAGAGGGTCCATAGTGCTCGGGCCTGTGGCCAAAGTGCTCTGGCCTGCCGTAGATGTCCCCCGGTAGACCCAGACGCATCTGCCCGTTGAGGGCATGGTGGTGGTGGTGGTGGTGGTGGGCACCTGGGGCCGCTTGGTCGTGGAGTCCAGAGAAAAGTGGATGGGCACCAGTCTCGGCGTGCCCATAAGCACCTGTTGGTGCGATGAACATGCCATGGTGATGAGGGGAGGAGGCGGAACTATGCTGGTCGCCAAGTGCATGCATAGCCGAGGCTGAGAGTTCTCTCCTGAGGATGTAGTCCCTGCTGCTAGAGTAGCCTGAGTGGGGGTGAGGAGCCACGGGGAAACCTACTGTGGTCTGAGCAGAAGTGAAGGATGCTGCCGTTGCAGCGGTCTGGGCTTCGTGATGGCTCTGAATGTGCTGAGAGGGGCTAAGTTTGAGAGCGTTTGTCTGTGCCATGTGCTCGGGTCCAAATGGAGTGAGTGCCACTCCGGGGTCGTTGCCCATCTCCCCAGGGTGGTGGTGGGCATGGTGGGAGTGAGGGTGATGCACCCCTAGCCCCGGGAAGCCTGTCATATTCTGATGAGGAAGAGGTTGAGTCGCTGCCAAATCCGCTAATCTTATCGCCGGATTCCTCTTGCTCAAAGGGGGCTCCATAACTACACTGTCAAGTCCATCCACCGCTATTGTTTCTCCCCCACCATCACGCTTTTCTAAAACATTAAAATATATGTATATAAGCGAACTATATAACTTCTTTTGTCCTGCCTCTAACTCTGCTTGTTCCTTTTCCCACTCAGTCCTCAAGCGATTGACAGAACATACAACAGTTGGAGGACACAGTAGGGAATACAGTTTAGAAATGGCACTGCGGGTATTGGATGGATTTCGGTGACTGGCAGTTAAGAGAACGAAGCGATTGGCTGTCGTTCAGCGCAAGGGCTCAGCGGGGTTCCGCCCCCTCGCTCTCTTTATCGCTGTTGACTCCAAAAAGTTTTACACTCAAAGTTACCAGCAAATCAGTTTATGCGGCATGGTGTTTACCCGGGGCTGACGCACGTGGATGAAATTTAGGACGTCTACAGTATTAGAAAGCGTTTATCTCTTCTTGTTCGTATTCTTCTTTAGGGGTGTAACCCCAATGTAGAAAACATACTTTAAAATAAAATATATTCTTATCACCATAACTCAAGTAGGCTATATGTACTTTTATTCAGGTCAAATTAAATACATACACATCAATAATAATGGAGACATTTAGCCAATCAAGTACTTTTAAAGCCATGGTCTCGAACAATGTATTTTGTTTCCAAGACTAATGGCCATAGCGAAAGCTGAAATGTCCACAACACTTCAAAGTCGCTATTCAAATTAGTGATTATTATTTAACAATTTATCATTTAGTATGCAATAGAAATGTTTTAAATGCATACAATTATATTTCATATTGTTTTCCCACCATAACATCTTTCCCCTTTAAAAAAATGCTTAATGATGTTTCCACTTGATATGGGTGACATACCATGCAGTTGATGTCTGTCCGTGTTACATTTCTGAATTATTTATTGAGTTATTGCAACTTTATACTTAGTAGCGTAGCGCAGTTTCGCGGGGCCGCAAGATATGAGCAAGCAAAACAGTGATTCAATATGTTTCCATCAGTGCTGGATCTGACAAGCTACTGATGGAGTTGACAACAGATACTCAAAACAGACATATTTTTGCCTCTAAAAACAAAAGTTTATAAAGTATGTAACATGATTCATTTGAAAGTACCCAACAAAAACATAAACATACTATCGGATATGTTAGCACTCTGATAGAGTTGAGTTGAACAAAAATCGGACTTCATTCAAGTGATATGCACAATAGCAAATGTGTTAGCCTTAGTTGCTTTATGACTCTAAAACCTCATTAAATGTAACATGTTTGAACCAGAAGTATTATTAATTGGAAGATGGAGCTTATGCATGGTGATTCCAATACTGTTTGTTTAAATCTATTAAAAGTAGAGAACTTTTCAGACCATGAGTGGTCTTGATGCACTACATGTAATGAAGACATGGATAAAGGGGTCCTTATGGTAGAGCTGTCCCTGCTCATTCCTCATTCATTTTGGATTTTAGACAAATCTGACTGAGTTGACCAAATCTCAGGACACATCTTTTATGAATCCGTTTTGAGATAAATAATTATTTAAAGTGACAGATGGCTATTACAATAAACTACATAAGATCATTTTCCAGATAATATCCAAAATTGTCAGTTAGGAGGGGGTGGGGGCCCCGTCTTTCGGGGACTGCGGAGGTGTCTACTAAACCGGTGTTTATACTCCACTAATACAGTATTGTATGAGTTGTGCAAGTATCACGGAGCACTAGGACAATTTGGAAGTCATTCAATACTGTGCAACCATCCATGCATAACCAAACCGGTCACAGCCGAAAAGCATGTTGGAATATTTTGTATTTATTTTGTGCTTAGATATAGAAGCACATATCTTATAGGCACATAGAAAGGATTATTTTATCAATACAAGTATCAAAGAAAAGTGTTGGCATCTGAATTGTAGTGTTAAAATTGAGGCCAAAGAATTAATCACAAGTAGCCTACACATACCAGGGTGCCAGATTTAACAAATGAAACGTGTTGCATATATAACAATCATGTCCATCGGAGATTTTAGCCAGCATTTGATCAACAATTGCATACACATTATACAACGTATTATATTTAAGACCTATCTATTTTGCTAAATGACTTTACAAATCTAGGATTTTCATTCTCACCACTGCCCCATGTATGGAGGGAACTGAGTAGTGTAAATAGTTTCTCAATAAGTTGCCAGTGATCCATTCAAAATAGTTCAATTCAGTTTTTATGACCCTAGCAAGGAACGGAGTAAGAGAAGCTTGTAAAACCTAGAATTGTTTCACTTTTATGGTCGTGGCCCACGCCTTCTTGTATGGTCCCTGTTCGACACAGCAGGAAGTGTATCTGTCATCGATTTCATATGTCTTTTTTTCAGACACCTTTGTAATCGATTTATGATCGACGGCCTCTTACATCTCGATGTAATTGGTTCTTAAAGTGGTAGAAACATGACGGGGTTTGCCCAAAACTACCCCAGTAGTCAACTTCAACTAATTAAATTCATGAATCTAATACTTCTAGACACTTTCGCAGAGTAGTTTTGTTCTCGACATAGGGGCAGTGCATGTAAGATTACTATTTCGTATTTAATAGCCTACTTTTTTTACAGAGGAATTTGTTTGACCCAAGACCTTAGCATAGTTGAATGGTGTTATCACATACTGTAGCTGACAATCTGAACAATTATTATTAATAAATAGTCAACTTATGGCATGGTTCCTTGTCTTCCGATGACTTGAAAATCAACAGTTGCACTCATAGTTGATTTTACCTTTGGAGAAACCTATATATCTCTAAAATACTTTTTAAAAATTGCGCAACAACGGACATATTAGGCCTAGTGCTTAGTCATTATCCATGACTCTGTATAAATCAGTTAGCCTATATGGGTATTGACTTAAAAGGGAATAGGTCTGCATGCACATGTGGTTTAAATTCATAATTACCATTGATACGTGCTTCAAAGAGTCATAGAGTGTACTTTTTGGATACAGAAGGCTAGCCTACAATGCGCAATTATAATAAACAGTAAGCACATCTCCCAATATATTGTTAAACATAATTAATAGATGGCCTGCACATACAAATAACAGGTAGGCCTATACATAATTTGGCTCACAGGTTTTTAATTTACATCTAATGAATGGTCAATGAAACAACCCCGTTGTGATACATACAGTACAATGTGTATGTTGTTATCATCTACGAACAAGTGTTTCATTCGATAATACGATTCCAATCTCAAAGTGATCTCTAGGGAATAGTAAAAACAAATTAATATATTATTTTACAATTCACATTAGTACAGAGAAGGGTCCATAGTTGTCAGGCCCAGGCTTCTAGGTTTTTATATAGTAGGCGAAGAAAAAAACTATTACAGAATTTCCGAAGGGTTATTTCAAAGAGCACCCTTCTGAACTTCCCAACTGAATGAAGGAGTTCAATTCCTTGATTCCGATTCGTAAGAAAATGCTCCCAAGGCCTTATCCTTACTTCAGACGCTCAGCTGGAAGACGGGCTGTAAACTTCTTAAAATAAAAGGCTCTTTGTTATCATTTTTTTTTTTACAGAACAAGTCAAGAGGCGAACATATGTGGTATCAATGGGTCATAGGTAAAACATTCATGAAACAAACAGGGTCATGGAAACCACACAAGTAACCTTCCAATGCGTCAACATATTGCTATTGTCAAATGAACTAATGAAATACGCCCGGCTTTTAAGCGCTGCGCCGTCAGGGCATGCAATGCTTTTATCCTTGTTGTTGGCAATATTCAAATCATAAGCATTATCATGAATATTTAGTCAGAACTTCTGTGGGAGTTTTTTTCTCTGTAAACCAAAAATAGTGAAAGGTGTGTTAGTGTCCATATATTAGTTTATATACATTTTACAATGTATGTTATGGGCTATGTATTTTAACACTTTCTGGCTCGTCCTGTATTCTGGCTCTGAGAAACTTGTTGAAATGTATGTCGTGGGGGAATTTCAGATGGTCCTTTCTTCTAGAGGTAGATGGAAATAAGAACCCATAGCTAGCTATGGGTCTCTTGATCCGATTGAGTTTTCTTTCTTTCTCTTTCATTTATTTCTGTCAAGTGACAGGGCCAAGGGGTTTTGTAGTTTTCCACGGAAATAAAGAAGTTCTTTTAAGAAGTCGGCAGACGTGACTTTGAACTTGGATCAGATCCTGCGTGTCCCGTGGTGCGGGGAGAAATATATTCTTGGAAGAATGGCAGAGAACGCTCTGGCTGCCCCGGCTTGGGGCTGAGTGAGAGAGGGACAGGATTCCCAAAGTTTTCAGACGTCCTACCTACTCTCCGTCCCATTATTGCCCGCTATTTTAAGTGTTTGGGAGCCGAGAGGGACCAGAGAAAGTTTAATTTGTGTTGGAGCAGGAGCACTTGTGGGACTTGAGTTCAATGGGAGTGTAAGTAAACTTCCTTCACTTAGTGTGTACATTTCAATGGGCAGCTGTTGTTGGGAGACCGTTGTTAAACGCAGCCCATACAGTACGCGCTTTAGATGAAAAGACTCACTATATTAGCAAACCTTGTGAGTTGGCGGTGTTTTTGCAGGCACGACTAGCAAGCGAGGTTTCTTGTTGAGATTGATTGGGACTTTATGGTAGGCTATGGCAGTTGAAGGGAAGGACCATTAGGCTTTTGGATCTAGGCTATTTTATTCTTTAGTAGCCTATTCTAGAAACTCTATTTTATTTATTAATTTAATACATTTGTTTTCAACAAACACACCCAATTGTGATGAAGTTACACACAATTATTGTCTGTAATGCTCCCTAATATTTTCACCAAATTATGACTAATTAGAAATAATGGGTGTATTCCTATGGCAGTGTGTTTTGATTATCGTTAGGCAATAGATATCTATAGTCATCTCATTTTACGCATTTAAAAAACACTTTTACAGGATAAAAACAATTCAAGCATAAGCTCATGCTGTTGATTGCAGATAACATAAACAGTAACCATATTTTTGGGGCAAGACTGACACACTGCACAAGCTAAGCAAAGTGAACAAACCACCAACCCGGCTCTCTACAAAAACAAGGTAAGTACTCTCTGAATATTTAGTACCTGGTGTGTGTGTGTGTGTGTGCGCGCGCGCGTGCAAAGCCATGCTTGGGGAATATACATCCCTGTAGTAAAGATTGAATATGCCATTGAAACAGTAGGCTAATACCACTTCCCCAAACCCAAACCCGTAATACACATGGGAACCCACATTAGAATTACTTTTAGAAGTGTCATTTTATAGGCATAGTAGACAATTGACTAACACACTACCTTTATAGACTCGTGATTTCTATGTTTTCAAATGATTAGGCAATGTTCTTTAGCAGAATATGAACATCATGTACTGTTGTCATGTAAAAAAGGGTCATTTTGGCATTACAATTGGTGCGCAGACTGCTGTGTAATATTTGAACAAACGTACGTATAGACTTACATGAGCCTATGGTAGTTCAGTGAGGGTTGCAGGAGCAGATGCTATGAACATACATGATTCCCTTTATGGGGTAAATGATCAGTAACATTTTTTTGATAGTACTCTGTTACATATATCTACAAGCTCTACAATAGAAATGTGAGGATAAACAGTAGAAACTTAAGGTAAGCATAGCGAATCAGAAAACAATATGCCATTTAATGTCATGAAATACATCATGAATAATGCATAATGCTCACTATTATATGTATTATGTATTCCATGAAATTAAATGGCATATTGGTTTCTGATTTCCTATATTGTATGCTTCAGTTTCCTTTGTATAACTTCACATGTATATTGCAGAGCTTGTAGATATGTGGCCTATTTAAGCGTCCGTTATTACCCACATATAAACGCAGCCAGGTCTCCCGTGATATAAGTCAGTTAGTATAAACGCGTGCGTTATTACGTATAGACTACATATAAACACTGTCAATACCTAAAATAATGTTTTGACTAAATCATTTAAAATATTTGCTAACTACATCCGCCTGTCTAATGATAAATTGACTATGACTGTTTACATTTCATTACATGTGCTGACCCCACCTTCTCCCCAAAAGACCAGCTCGCTATTTCAATGATCGTTATTTTCTATCATATTTATGTAACCGTAGCTCAACTTTTAAAGCCCGTTATCACACAACGTGCAATTTCGTGTTGTCAAGCCACTGGTTATACAACAAGCTATAAAATTAAGGTTTTGAGGAATCATTTCCGATACTATGCCCCCCACCCACCCACCCCACCCCACACTCGCTCTCGCTCCCTCTCTCATTGTACCCTTCCCCCTAAAAGCCGCTCCTAACAAGTAGGCGGTAATTATTAGTGAAAATGGCGATCAGCTATTAGTCGTCAAAGCGGTACCTGCTATTGGAGGGGCACTTGGGATTGATGAGACGAAGTGGCCAATGAGACTGCTTGGAATGAATGACCGGGATTCAGTTAAAGGGGGCGTAAGAGGAGCTAGTGCCAGTCCACGGTGAAAGAGGGACCCTCCGCGATAAACACAGACAAGCGAAAGAAATAAACACACCAATCCGAACAACAATCCGAGATGCTGCAGCAACCCGCACTCTCTCCGTGCGAGGACACCTAGTAAGATAATTATTCAATTCTTCCTGTGTGTTTAAACGCAATCAGCATTCACAGTTTCCAGAGGAAAAACGCAAAGGAATCTCTTCGTTTCATGGGGATTTTTAGTAACAAGTTAACTACCAGTGAATATAGACGTGTTTGTGTAGTTTTTCCCCTACGAGCGGATCATCGCTTTGAACTTTGCCTGATATGGTGTTTCCATGCAATGAAGTTGTGAATAACCCTAACCGAATATAATATTGAATTGTACTTTTCCCCCCAAAATTGTTTGTACACAAGCTGATTCGAACGAAATTCGCTTTGAGAGACCATGTTACTGGACGCAGGTCACCAGTTCCCCGGACTGGGAGTTGGCACGTTTGCCAGGCATCACACAGCGAGCGAGATGCAGGAGAGAGACTTGAGTTTAGCACAAAATAGCTTCGTCGACTCGGCACACATGGGTGCCTTTAAACTGAACCATGATCTTTCTCCGGGACAGAGCTCAGCCTTCACCTCTCAGGCGCCCGGCTACCCCACAGCAGCATTGGGTGCACACGCCGCCCATGTCACCTCGTACGCGAGTTCCCCATTCAACTCCACCAGGGACTTTCTTTTTCGCAGCCGCGGCTTCGGAGAATCCTCTCCGGCGAGCAGTCAGCACGCTATTTTCGGCCCCACTACCGGGTCTCTCCATCATTCCCACACAGACAGTCAAGGCCACATTCTGTTCCCCGGGATTCACGACCAGCATGGGTCCCACGGATCCCCGAATGTGCTCAACGGGCAAATGCGTATTGGACTACCAGGTGAGGTTTTCGGGCGTTCCGACCAGTACCACCAGGTCTCCAGCCCAAGGACCGACCCTTATTCGGCCGCCCAGCTCCATAACCAGTACAGCAGCATGAATATGAACATGGGTATGCACATGGGAGCTCACCAGCACCACCCCGGTGCCTTTTTCCGCTACATGCGGCAGCAGTGCATCAAACAGGAGCTCATCTGCAAATGGATCGACCAGGAGCAGCTAAGCAACCCCAAGAAGAGTTGCAACAAAACTTTCAGCACAATGCATGAGCTGGTCACGCACGTCTCCGTGGAGCACGTCGGAGGACCGGAGCAGAGCAACCACATTTGCTTTTGGGAAGAGTGCCCCCGCGAGAGCAAACCGTTTAAGGCAAAATACAAACTGGTGAATCACATTCGGGTCCACACGGGAGAGAAACCCTTCCCCTGCCCCTTCCCTGGATGTGGCAAGGTCTTCGCACGGTCGGAAAACTTGAAGATTCACAAGCGCACACATACAGGTAATTATATAATATTTATAGCATTTTGCCCAAATGTTTCTCATCTCTCGAGCACTGTTTTCGTTTCGTAAAAGTATACGGCACAGTTAAGAATTCGCTGTGCCAAATGCGCCATGCTATATTTAATCTTAGCCAATTGCTTAGCCTGCAAAAAACGAATTATTCTCGTTGTCAAAACATCCAAGTTGACCAAATTTAAGATGACTATCGGTCGATGGGGTATTTTTAGACTGCCAAGGTAGACATTCACACCTATGGTCAAAGTAGATTTGGATTTAAGAAAGAAAAGCTGCTACCATAATGTGCGAATTGTACTCTAAAAGAGTAAACACATAGCCGACGCGTATCGAAACGATTAGATTTCGTCCAGTTTTGGTGAAACTCAATGTTTTGCAACAATGTGCTAAATTATGTAATATTCTGTCGAGGTTTTATGGTTTGTAAACTTAAAAATGGGTCAAAGGCGAGACGAGGGCTTCTGGCTCGCAGCGGAGCAGTAGTAAATCTCATCACCCGGTTTAATGTTTACGCAAGACTGAGCTTTTAGGATTATATCCGGAATGCCTCGCCTCTTTTTCACATATCGATTTATTTTGTTTTGTCCGTTGAGAATTATTGTTTGGCTTTTTGTTTTCTGGAAATCGTATAGCGAATTTACTCATCGCAAACATGCAAGTGTGTGAATGTGTGTAATGGCCTATTCTGTTTTCTCAAGCATTCCATTGGTAGTAGCCTAGGTGCTAGACGCATTACCAGCCTTTCACTTTGGGACTATTTTCTGGGGGGATTTAGTTGTGCTATACAGCCATGGAATTGGTCAGGTGCTAATTCGTTTTGTTATTGTTTCCCAGCAAATGGCGCGCCTTATGCACCAAAGGGTTTTGCCCCACATGTGTTTGCGTATTGTTTAGGCTATATTCATTTAACTCGGGCATGTTGTTACTATTTTGACATCAATTCTAAATTTCAGAGCCCTGACATATATTGAAATATAGTAGTCTATGAAATACATAAGTAGGCCTAAATGTACTTAGCCTACTGGCTTACTTACATTCAATTGATGTGCTTCAAAGAAATAGGCTTCCCATAGGCCTAAATGATAAGCTATTTCTTAAAACCCACCATATAACATAACATTTCGGCACCCACGAACATAGTTCACATTTTTAAATCCATTTTGTGTTACAATTGAGATTTAACTGAATGGAAGGCATGTGAGTGAAAATAACAGCACCCACTAAATATGACGAACGCTATGAATTAACCCGTTACTCCTCGTTGAATGACCATGTTATTGACTCCAAAACCTATAGTATTCGGCCTAAGGCATAGACGTTTGGTAGGTTTTTGCTGAACTGAATCTAACGTGTCTGTTTTATACTTGTTTTTCGGCAGGAGAGAAACCATTCCAGTGTGAGTTTGAAGGCTGCGACAGGCGGTTTGCCAACAGCAGCGACCGAAAGAAGCACATGCACGTTCACACGTCAGACAAACCATATCTTTGCAAGATGTGTGACAAGTCCTACACACATCCCAGCTCTCTACGAAAACACATGAAGGTAAATGGACTTTCAGTCATTCACTTTCCAGCTGAAAGCAGCATTTAAGGGCTGTGTACATCTGTTGTTTACGTTACGTTCCCCACCATTCTTGAAGCACTTTGAAATCAAACTTCACAATTTGCCTGTCTTGATATCGTAAACTCATTTGATTTGCACTTTTCTCCAGGTCCACGAAGCGGCCCCCCCTCCAGCGTCCGACTCCTCGCCTGCAGCCAGTTCTGGTTATGAATCGTCCACTCCACCCGGTCTCGTCTCCCCTAACACCGAGACCCAAAGCAACAACAATCTGTCCCCCGCAGTCCACAACAACCACAATGGTCACAGCAGCCTATCGTCCAATTTCAGTGAATGGTATGTTTAGGACTGAACCGAAAAGCGAATACAAGACCATTGCTCAGAACCCCTACCAGCGCAGGAGATTCGGACACTTGTGCACCGAGGAGAGCACGAATAACCTACTATGAACGCTTCAAAATCATAAAAAGCGATTCAAAACCACCAGGGAAGAAATCTCACTTACCAACAGAAGAAAATATGTGATATGTTTAAGCTGTATTCAATATATTTGTAAATATTACACGCCCTCTTTCCCATTGGTTGTGATAGATTTTTGTCAGTCTGTGGTGTATAGATGTTCCTTCAATGGTAGCTATTTCTCTAACTGGACTTTTAGTGCACATTTTACGATTCAAGTTGTATTATGATGTTAAATGTTGTGATCCTAAGGCAAATTGATTGTAACTATACTAAACATCTATAAACTGGAAAGAGTGCCAAAGTCAACACTTAACTCAAACAGACCACAATATTTTGCTTGTGAATGTATATTTAGTTTGCTGGGCTTAACTTGTGATGTTTTGTGTTTTGGAAGTTTTGAATTGTGAAATGCTATCTGGAAGATTGTGAGGAAAATAAACGTTGTGCCGTTGGATTTTCTGTACCCCCTTCCTTTTGTAAATATCGACTGCCTTATTTATCCGTTTGTAATTAAATTATGGTATTTACTTGCTACAGATGAAACAATATTTATAAAGAATGTTTCTTTACTATAAATATGTACAATTATGAGCTAAACACGGGCAGTTGTTTTGTTATGTGTTTTTGTTCAAAGTTAAAGAGGTGTTTTCTTCATTATTGTGATAAGAATTTTACTGCATACAAATATAATAAAAAGTGTTGCAAGCGTTAAAAAATGTCCCCGTCTTTATGTCTTCTTCACACTCATAATGGTTTTGATAGGAACTCTACTGGTGCCAAACATGGTTATTAAGCGGGTCATTTCAGACCAGCATTTTCATACACCTATAAAGCTACGACTCATATTTGGTCAGCAAGAGTATGCATGCTATAAGAATATGGGTGTATCTGCACTATGTACATTATATTCTGCTTCAAGTGGTAAAAAAAAGTATGGTTTGAGATATGAAACCGCATCAGCTATGGATTCGTATTGCACCACCTCTCGTGAATAAGTCATGACGTATAACCATATAACAATCTGTTTGGTGAACATGGTCTGCAATCCATGTTAATGTGGCTTACAGTGTCAACACGGCAGGCCAAATTCCAAGTTTCAAGATATATGTGTAGCCTAGGCATAACCTTCTCGCTGGTCACAAAACAAACATTGTGGCTGAGGTTAATTTAAGCAGGTAAGGCCAAAATGTAAACTCAACTAAAATGTATGTCTCCTTGAAAGTAAAAATGGTAGGCTATCTAAATCAGGCTACTCAAACCCACATGTTATGAAGCCTAACCTATAGCCTAATTACCTCGACAAACCTGTACACACGCACATTAACGCGGTACCTGTACCCTCTATAGCCTCCTTATTGTTGTCATTTTTTTGTGTTACTTACTATTATTATTATTTTTACTTTAGTTTATTTAGTAAATATTTTCTTAACTCTATTTCTCGAACTGTATTGTTTGCGAAGGGCTTGTAAAGTTAACGTTTCACGGTATTCGGTTGTACTCGGCGCATGTGACAATACAATTTGATTTGAACTCCTGCTTATGTAATCGCTTGTTTGTCCATGCATCCAAATGAAATACAATGTAGAAAATTAACACCCGGCAATGACTCAGACCATTTCAATTTGAGAATTATGACAGCATCTTTTAACCGTTTTGGCACAGGCTTTACGTTTGGTAGAGAGACCCCTGTACTCCCGAAAAGCCAGCGAACATCCCCTCCCCCACACGGGGAGGTTGCGCAGTCAGGGAAGCCGTGAACTTGAACTTGACTCAGTCCTGAGCGGGGCTGGAGCCTTCTGTATGCCGAGACATGGTTAGGCGTATGAATGCGTGTCAATATCATTTATACAGTTGTGTTGATTTATTTCAATCACTTGGGTATACTTTCTCTGACTGAGACTGTTGCTTTCTGGAATAGTTAGTGGATTGTATTGTTTAGGCAACACAGGTTGAGAGTATGGCTACTTGAAACGATTTGAGTGGTTGCTTCTGTCTGTGAATAAGACAGCCACGAGGGCTCATTGGTTACAGAACATCTGGCAGGTCCCGATAATCTTTGTACATACCCCCACTGTATTTGCACTAATTCATAATTAGTAACCTAAACATGTATTTGCACTTAATGTATTATGTTTTTGACCATACAGGATTTTTTTTTGTCTGCAGAAAATGTATTTGAGTTATGTGTGAGGGTAGGGAGTGACCCAAAAAATAAATCTGATAATGTCATATCATGAGCGATGAACGAGTGCATGTTGATGCAGGTGGCGAGTAACTGAGGCAGCTTTCTCAGTCTGAGACCATGTGAAGAGGCTATCCCGTCATTGACTTACCTACAATTCTCTGTGGCATATACATAAGCTGCTTACGTTTCTCGGCAATCAAACAATTTTTCTTCCTACCCCGTTCCAGCTCGGTTGAATCATTCATTGAATCAAAGTTTAATGTTCAGATGTCTTAGACATGTTTTCGCATTACCCGGATATACGCTATAGCCTGAACTAATTAACTAGTGAGTGAACATGTCGTATTCTTTTGAATGATGCTTTTCAATTGATTCCCAATGCCATTTAAATGATAGACTTCGAGTAAATAATTGCCAATGGCACCTGGAAGTGCGGAAGATATGACTTGTGGGGAGCGGGAACATGTCAAAGATCAGCCCCAGGCAGCTCGATGACGCCGCCTCTTCCTCAGCGCATGCTCCTCTCAAATGAATCGTTGCTGGAGAAGGATGAGCTGGGAGCAGAGGTGTCATGCACAAACGGGGGTACAGGGGCATGTGCCCCCTTACATTTGTCCCGTTAAAAAAAACACTCCTAGCACCCTGGCAATCTTATACGGTTGGTATTAGCAAGCCCAGATGTGTTCCCAATCTCCCAACCTACGAACTAGCTTCAAGATCGAGCTTGTCTAACTGTTTTAGTTGGCATGACTGTTGGTAGAGTGCTTCTCTACATCTCTGCTAAAATCTGAATAAAATGTTGAAAGGAATGTGCCTTATTCAGTACATTTAGTTATTGCTTGCTTTTCTATGCATAAAAGTATACATATTTTGTACATAAATTAAACACGGGTATGGTTCTAGATTGCAGATTAAAGCTGTTTCAGGTGTTTCAAAATGCAGAATTTTCCAGTCTCCAGACCAGCCCCCAGTCACCCTCACATACAGTTAGAGCTTCAGAACCGAGCTTTAGGTGTTATTGATAGAGAGGAAACATGTTTTGGTTTCGTTTTGGCACCACTTACCCTACAGGCTAATCTGTCATTTGTGTTAGGTGTATAGGCTAATTATGTAGCCTAAATGGGATACATTTTTAAGCATTATTGCAACATTCAATAAACACGCTTATTCAGAGCTTAGAGTAAACGTCTTTAGTACTTTACCCAAAGTAGCCCATGGGCTACGTATACACATACACATTAATATTAGGCCTACAAAATTTCCCCAAAGACAGACAATATATAGAACACTGAGAGCAGATGAATTCAACATAAGTCTAGTTATTAAAAAGTATAGGTCAGGGTATATGAATGTCTTTTTAAAATTCAGTTGCTCTCAGTGACAAGGGGCAGATACACAATTCAAATACTCAAGTCTGTGGGGAAACGTTGTGTGTCTGTATGTGTTTGTGTTTGTGTAACGTGTGTTTGAGTGGGTGGGTGTGAGTATGGACGTGAGAAAGGGGGTGGTATAGCAGATGTGGGTGGAAGTGTGTGTGCGCGGGTGGGAGGGTGTTTGTTGTAAGAATTATGTTCACGAGTTCGCTCGTACCTCTGCTCCAGGTACAGTCAAGAAGGATAGGAGGAGCAGAAATCAAACAATGAACTTCATATTGAGTAAAACATATACAAAAACACAATATGCTACCTTGGAAAGGCATTAGGGTTATGATAAAAATGAATGCTTTATTCTGGGACATTGCTAACACAGGAGGTTGGTAGTACCTTAATTGGGGAGGACGGGCTCGTGTTAATGGCTGGAGTGGAATCTGTGGAATGGTATCAAATATAGCCAACACATGGTTTCCATGTTGTTTGATGCCATTCCATTTGCTCCATTCCTGCCATTATTACGAGCCGTTCTTCCCTTCAGCAGCCTCCACTGAACACTCGGGAACATAAACACTCATTGGGCTACTGCATATTGGCAATTTTATTGTATAGCACTAATTAGCTTAATTTGATACCACTGAAAGACTTGGTAGGGCAACATGCTTTTTACCAAAATCATTTTATGTATCTTGTGAAAGGAAATGTTTTTCACACATCCAATACGATTTAATACTTTACATTTCAATACTTATTGTATTCCTTTAAATTTTCCAAAAAATCACCATTGAGATAGAAGATCAAATGAAATTAGAAAAAAAATTGAAATATAAAGCCATTTACAAACATTAAAGTAATTGAAGACATAATCTCCCAAACAATTAAATTCTAAGCCATACCGTTTTAGTTAGTTGGTGATATGGACATTAAGGAACTTGAAGCTCTCAAGCTGCTCCACTGCAGCCCCATCGATGAGAATGGGGGTGTGCTCGGTCCTCCTTTTCCTGTAGTCCACAATCATCTCCTTTTTATTGATCACGTTGACGGAGAGGTTGTTATTCTGGCACCACACGGCCAGGTCTCTTACCTCCTCCCTATAGGCTGTTTCGTTGTTGTCGGTGATCGTTGTTGTGTCATCGGCAAACTTAATGATGGTGTTGGACTCTTGCCTAGCCGTGCAGTCATGAGTGAACAGGGAGTACAGGAGGAGACTGAGCACGAACCCCTGAGGGGTCCCTGTGTTGAGGATCAGCATAGCTGATGTGCTGTCATCTACCCTCTTTAGTATCTGGTGCCTACAGAGATGGCCGCCTCGCTTTGCGTTCTTAGGAAACTATGCAGTATTTTGTATGTTTTGGTATTATTTCTTACACTGTTACCCCAGGAAATCTTAAGTCTTATTACATACAGCCGGGAGTAACTATTGGATATAAGAGAAATGTCAATTTACCAACATTACAACCAGGAATACGACTTTTCCAAAGCGGAACCTCTGTTTGTTCCACCACCCAGGACAATGGATCGGATCCCATCAGGCGAACCAAAACAACGGCGCCGCAGAAGGAGCAGATGGAGCGGTCTTCTGGTCAGGCTCCGTAGACGGGCACATCGCTCACCACTCCCGAGTATACTACTAGCCAATGTCCAGTCTCTTGACAACAAGGTAGGCGAAATCCGTGCAAGAGATGCCTTCCAGAGAGACATCAGAGATTGTAACATTCTCTGTTTCATGGAAATATGGCTCACTCAGGATACGTTATCAAAGTCGACACAACCACCAGGTTTCTTCACGCATCACGCCAACAGAAACAAACATCTCTCTGGTAAGAAGAAGGGCGGTTGTGTATGCCTTATGATTAATGAGTCGTGGTGTGATCATAACAACATACAGGAACTCAAGTCCTTTTGTTCCCCTGACCTAGAATTCCTTACAATAAAATGCAGACCGCATTATCTACCAACAGAATTGTCTTCGATATAATCACGGTCGTGTACATTCCCCACCAAGCAAACACCTTGACAGCCCTTAAAAAACTTAATTGGACTCTATGTAAACTGGAAACCACATATTCTGAGGCTGCATTTATTGTAGCTGGGGATTTTAACAAGGCTAATCTGAAAAAAAGGCTCCCTAAATTTATCAGCATATCAAATGCCTGTTCACCCCACTATCATCCAGAAGGCGAAGTCAGTACAGGTGCATCAAAGCTGGGACCGAGAGACTGAAAAACAGCTTCTATCTCAAGGCCATCAGACTGTTAAATAGCCACCACTAACATTGAGTGGCTGCTGCCAACATACTGACTCAAATCTCTAGCCACTTTAACTTCACTAGGGTAGGGGGGATCATTCGGAATTTTGGATGAAAAGCGTGCCCAAATTAAACTGCCTGCTACTCAGGATATGCAGATAATTAGTAGATTTGGATAGAAAGCACTCTAAAGTTGTCAAAACTGTTAAACTGTGTCTGTGAGCATAACAGAACTGATATGGCAGTCGAAAACCTGAGGAAAATCCATCCAGGAAGTACTATTATTTTGAAAGGCTGTTTTTCCATTGAAAGCCATACAAAGACTTTAGGACCCAGTTCACAAGCTCTGAAGCTTGCTCTACGTGTGTCTTTAGGCATTGTTTCAGGCTTTTACTCTGAGAAATGAGGGAGGTACAGCACTTTCAATCAGTGGACAGTGGAAATGTCCATTCATCAGCCTGATCGGGAAAGAGCCTTTCTTGTTTCTCCTTTCCTATTGACGAAGCTTTTGTTCAGTTGAAATATTATTGATTATTTATGACAAAAACAACCGGAGGGTTGATTTTAAACATCATTTGGCATGTTTCTACTAACTTTTATCTTACTTTAAAAAAACTTTTAGTCTGGACTTAGTGCACACGCTTGTGCAGGGATCTGGGCCTGTTCGCGAGAAAGCAGTATATCGTTCGCGTCAGTCTCGTCAGACTCGTTAAAGGAAAAAAAGGATTCTGCCAGTCAGTGGTGAGTAATCGCAGTCCTGATGTCCAGAATTGTTTTTCTGTCATAAGAAACGGTTGCAGCAACATTATGTACAAAATAAGTTAAAAAATAAGTTACAAAAAACGCAAATAAACGAACATAAAAACACAATCAGTTGGGGGCAGGTAAAAACGTCTGCCTTCTTCATCGGCGCCATCTTGGTGGTATTTACAGTGTTTGTGCTCCACTGGTTGACTTTTTCTCATGGCAACTGGCCACTGATCTTGCTGCTGTGGTTGCACACTGCAGTATTTTGCCTAACAGATATGGGAGTTTGTCTGTTTGATTTGTTTTAAATTATTTGTGGGCCTGTGTGAAGTGTAGGAAATATGTGCCTCTTACATAATCAAACATTTGGCAGGAGATTTGGAAGTGCAGCTCAGTTTCCACCTTATTTTGTGGGCAGTATACACATAGCCTGTCTTCTCTCGAGAGCCAGGTTTGCCAATGGCAGCTTCTCTCAATAGCAAGGCTATTCCAACTGAGTTGGTAGCCTACATAGTCAAGGATTTTCTTTATTTTGGGTCAGTCACAGAGGTCAGGTATTACAATTCGTTTTTTGGTGGATTCTTTCCAGTGTGGCAAATTGTGTTGCTGTCTTGGGGCTCTGTTGAGTCTGTTCGTGAACAGAGCCCCAGAACGAGCTGCTGAGGGGACATCTTCTCTAGGTTAATCTCTCTGTAGGTAAGAACTTTGTGGTGGAATGCGTGGGCATTTCTTCCTTTTAGGTGTAGAATTTAACAGCTCTTATCGAGATTTTGGTAGCTATCGTTTAAAGTCCTAATTATGGTCTGCATGCACTGTTTGGGGTTTTGCGTTGAAGGACAGTACCAGACAAAGGCTTGGACACACCTACTCATTCAAGGGTTTTTCTTTCTTTTTTTATTATTTTCTAAATTGTAGAATAATAGTGAAGACATTTTAACTATGAAATAACCATATGGAATCATGTAGTAACTAAAAAAGTGTTAAACAAATTAAAATCTATTTTCTATTTTAGATTCTTCGAAGTAGCCACCCTTTGCCTTGAAGACAGCTTTGCACACTCTTGGCATTCTCTCAACCAGTTTCACCTGGAATGCTTTTCCAACAATCTTGAAGGAGTTCCCACATATGCCGAACCATTGTTGGCTGCTTTTCTTTCACACTGTGGTCCAACTCATCCCAAACCATCTCAAATAGGTTGAGATTGGGTGATTGTGGAGACCAGGTCATCTTATGAAGCACTCCACCACTCTCCTTCTTGGTCAAATAGTCCTTACACAGCCTGGAGGTGTGTTTGGTTCATTGTTCTGTAGAAAAACAAATGATAGCCCCACTATGCGCAAACTAGATGGGTTGGCGTATCGCTGCAAAATGCTGTGGCAGTGATGCTGGTTAAGTGTGCCTTGAATTCTAAATAAATCTTCAACAGTGTCACTAGCAACCCACCCCCACACCATCACACCACCTCCACCATGCCTCACGATGCAAACCACACATGCAGAGATCATCCATTCACCTACATTGCATCTCACAAAGACACAGCAGTTGGAAATACAAAACTAAAAAAACAAACATTTTTTTTCAACGTAGCACCAAGAACCTGCCTGTCTCCCGCTTTTCTCGTACTTTTTACACTCTGTAGTGTGCGGAACTACACAATGTCTCACTGGAACTTTCACAATGTTATTAAAATACATTATTTTGATACATTATTTCAATACGAGTGTTTTCCCACACTCTACTCCAGTTAGGTGCAAATTGGAGGAGGGACATAGCAAATAAATAGCAAACAAATAAATACATATTTGTGGCTCTTTACCACAATCAATCAGTATGGCAAAAAATAATCTCTGCTCAGAGGACCTGAGAAATAATTTTTGCAGAGAGAGAAGCTAGTTTGGAAGGAACTTCTTCCACTTTGGAAGATGAAGAATTTTCCAAATATGAGGATCATGTCTCTGACAATTCTGAGTCTGACAGTGAGTTAAAAGAAGTGGATGAGATTGACCCTCAAGACAAGCCTGTCACCAACCAGCTCATCAGCAGCCTGAAGGAGGAGAAATATGGATGTTAAAAAATGCTAAAATTGAATGGTCCTCTTGCCCAAGAAATGAGCCACCCAGCATGGATGCCAATGTGATAAGGATGTTATAGAAGAGAGATGGAAGGAGATGGATCAAACTCATTTACATGCACAGTTTGTGGTTCTTATCCTCATAAGGATCGGCACATTTTATTCAATTTTCGCCTAAAATGTCTAAATCTAATCTAATTGCCTGTAGCTCAGGATCTGAAGCAAGGCTATGCATACACTTGATACCATAGCTACAATTTAGATTTTGGCAACTAGATGACAGCAGTGTATTTGCAAAGTTGTACACTAATTCAATGAACCATTGCATTTCTGTTCAAAATGTTGTATCAAGACTGCCCAAATGTGCCTAATTGGTTTATTAACACATTTCCAAGTTCAAAACTGTGCACTCTCCTCAAACAATAGCATGGCATTCTTTCACTGTAAGAGAGAGCAACTGTAAATTGGATAGTGCAGTTAGATTAACAAGAATTTAAGCTTTCTGCCCATATCAGATACAGTTGAAGTCGGACGTTTACATATACCTTAGCCAACTACATTTTAACTCAGTTTTTCACAATTCCTGACATTTAATCCTATTAAACTTCCCCTGTCTTAGGTCAGTTAGGATCACCACTTTATTTTAAGAATAGGAAATGTCAGAATAATAGTAGAGAATGATTAATTTAATATTTTCTTTCTTTCATCACATTCACAGTGGGTCAGAAGTTTACATACACTCAATTAGAATTTGGTAGCATTGCCTTTCAATTGTTAAACATTTCGGATAGCCTTCCACAAGCTTCCCACAAAGAGCTGGGAAGAGCTGGTGTAACTGACAGAGCTGGTGTAACTGAGTCAGGTTTGTAGGCCTCCTTGCTAGCATCAACTTTTTCAGTTCTGCCCACACATTTTCTATGGGATTGAGGTCAGGGATTTGTGATGGCCACTCCAATACCTTGACTTTGCTGTCCTTAAGCCGTTTTTCCACAACTTTGGAAGTATGCTTGGGGTCTTTGTCCATTTTGTAGACCCACTTCCAACCAAGCTTTACCTTCCTGACTGATGTCTTGAGATGTTGCTTCAATATATCCACATACTTTTCCACCCTCATGAAGCAATCTATTTTGTGAAGTGCACCAGTCCCTCCTGCAGCAAAGCACCCCCACAACATGATGCTGCCACCCCCGTGGTTCACGGTTGGGATGGTGTTCTTCGGTTTGCAAGTCTCCCCCTTTTTCCTTGCAAACTGTATGGTCATTACGGCCAAACAGTTCTAATGATGTTTCATCAGAACATAGGACATATCTCCAAAAAGTACTAATTTTGTCCCCATGTGCAGTTGCAAAACATAGTCTGTCTCTTCCTTGCTGAGCGGCCTTTCAGGTTATGTCGATATAGGACTCGTTAAGCTGTGGATATGGATACTTTTGTACCTGGTTCCTCCAGTATCTTCACAAGGTCCTTTGCTGTTGTTCTGGGATTGATTTACACTTGTCGCACCAATGTGCGTTCATCTCTAGGAGACAGAAGGCGTCTCCTTCCTGTGCGGTATGACGGCTGCATGGTCCCACAGTGTTGATATTTGCATATTATTGTTTGTACAGATGAACGTGGTACCTTTAGGCATTTGGAATTTGCTCTCAAGGGATGAACCAGACTTGTGGAGGTCTACAATTTTTTTTCTGAGGCCTTGGCTGATTTCTTTTGATTTTACCCATGATGTCAAGCAAAGAGGCACTGAGTTTGTAGGTAGGCCTTGAAATGCATCAACAGGTACACCTCCAATTGACTCAAAATGTCAATTAGCCTATCAGAAGTTTCTAAAGCCATGACATCATTTTCGGGAAGCTTTCCAAGCTTTTTAAAGGCATAGTCAACTTAGTGTATGTCAACTTCTAACCCACTGGAATTGTGATACAGTGAATTATAAGTGAAATATTCTGTCCGTAAACAATTGTTGGAAAAATGACTTGTGTGATGCATAAAGTAGATGTCCTAACCGACTTGCCAAAACTAGATTGTTAACAAGAAATGTGTGGAGTGGTTGAAAAGCGAATTTGAATGGCTCCATCCTAAGTGTATGTAAACTTCAACTGTGTATGTAAACTCCAACTGTATGTCTGTGTCCTGGGAAATGTTTGTGTTATTTACAACCTCATGCTAACCACATTAGCCTCAACCATCCCATGGGGGGACACCAAACCCATAGAGGATTTATCATTGCTGATGTTGTCAGATCCAATAGTAATCCACAGAATCCCTTTGGGATGCGGAAACTGGCAGAGAACTTTTCCGTGCAACAATGTCTCCGGGAAAACTTCCACATAATTTGCAGGATTATCATCTTCGATAACCAAGACACCAGACGAGCTAGGCAGCAGAGAGACAAGCTAGCTGCTATCAAGTCATAATGGGACAAGTGGGTGGACCGCCTTCCCCTGTTTTACAACCCTGGGCCCAACGTTACTGTTGATGAGCAGCTTATGCCATTTCAGGGGCGCTGCCCCTTCAGGCATTACATACTGTCTAAACAAAAATATGGAATCAATATCTGGACTGCCTGTGATGCTGTTTCATCACATGTGTGGAACTTGCAAGTGTATATGGGGAAGCCAGATGGAAGCGACCCTGAGAAGAACTAAGGGATGCGGGTTGTCCTGGACGTGACATCACATGCAATATCTTTTTTATTTCGCACAAACTGGGACAGGAGCTCCTCACCAGGAAGCTGACAATGGTAGGAACAGTAAGAAAAAAACAGGCCAGAGCTCCCACCTCAGCCGTTGAGCTATCAATTCCTCTAAGTTTGTGTTCACGGCCAACACGTCTCTAGTGTCCTACGTGCCAAAGACAGGCAAAAATGTGGTACTGATGAGTATGCTGCATGGGGATCAGAGAATCTGTGGCCAGAAAAAAAAACATAAATAAAAATGGACTACAATTTCATAAAAGGATGGGTGGACAATTTAGGCAAACTGGTGACTGGCTATAGCTGCAAAAGGAGAATCCTACGCTGGCCACTAGTGATAATCTTCAACATCTTGGACATCAGCGTACAATGCGTTTCTCATCTAGATGGCATTGAACCCAGATTGGAACCTCTTTCTCGTGGAGCTGGGAAAGGCATTGTTAAGACCTCAAATCCAGAGGAGGCAACATATCCCAAGGACCCCAGCTTCTGCAGCCATCGTGAGGAGGATTCAGGAGGAGGATACTGGTGCCCCATTACCCTGACCCACAGAACCATCAACTCCAATGCCGGAAGTATGTGTTGCATATGTGTGTGTCTGACTCTCCTACCTTGGCCTGCTGTAACTATATACTGTATGTGAGTGAGATGTTAGTAAAATTCCTGAACTGTGTTTTCATCATTCCAGATTGCAGCCAGTAGCAACAAGATGTGTGTGGACCCAAGAAGGACAGGAAGACACAGTACACATGCATCAAGTGCAATAAATATATTTGCAACACACACAGTAAAACTCTGTCCCTCATATGGTGTGTAGACTGGCCTTAATTTGTGTTCAATGGGAGTGATTTATAATTTCCAAAAAATACTATATGTAAAATGTGTCCTTTCAATTTGTTCAGTTCAAAGCAATAAGCATCAATAGTGCTGAAAACCTTATATTGTTTATATTTGATCATGTATTGTTTATAATAGCTTTTTGTTTACAAAAATCACATTTTACAATAAAAATAAATAGTGCTTTTATTGATAAATGTGATCTAGCAGAGGTAAATGGTAAATATGAACCATTTATGCTGTCGATGTTGCTTGTAAGTGGTATAAATCAAAAATGAAGTATTCATTTTTATTTAATTTTTATTATTAGTATTATTTTTACGTAAATTGTTTTGGCTGTATAATAAAAAATAAAAAAATAATGTTGTGGGTCCATCAAACCCGCAGACATTGTGTAAATAACAAAAACATAAACACCATTCAAGGGTTAATTGGGTGTTTTTCCCATTTAGTGAATCATTGGTTGGTGAGTGGACACCAGACTTACAATCTTTCACAGTCATGTCAGAAATAGACATTCATACATGTTTCTTCAAAGTCAAACTTCAAAGTTGTTCCAAAAGCCAAATTTGGAAGTGTTTAAGGTTAGTGTTACGTTTAGGCATTAAGTCTAAATTCTTACGATTATGCATTAACTCCAAATGGTCAAGGTAAGGCTTAAGGATAGGCTTCAAACAAAAATATCAAAAGCAACTTTCAGTAGCTGGATTCGAACATGCAACACGGAATCCCTGTCCAAAACAGTGAAACACAGTTTGAAGGCAACAGCGCTCAATATTACCATTAGTGGCCGGTTTCTACTTCATCTTCCGACATACTCAGACATGGATGGACGGCGAATGTTGACTTGTACCAGACCTTACAACCGTAAGCAGTTGTAGACCATAAGAGGGTAATCGGTTCTATAACTGCTAGTATCTTTAGCCATATCCTAGGTCCTACACACACACGCTCTCTGTCTCTCTCTCTCTCTCTCTCTCTTTCTCTCTCTGTCTCGCTCTCGCTCTCTCTCTCTCGCTCACTCTCTCTCGCATGCAGCAATATATTTTGTGTAGGCTAAATGTCAAATTAAATACCAATATATTTTAATTGTAATTCCGCCCAAATATATGAGAAACGCTTCGACTGTTCTTCGGGCTTGTAACATAATTAACTCAATGTATTAATTTGAGGTCTATAGTGAATGGATATGTTTCACAATATCCACTGTATAGGTTACCAACCACCATGTCTTGGTTTGTCATAACTAAATATGGCCACGACAATTAAATGAGGTATATATTTTTCTATTTGCCTTTTTAAATCTTTATGGTTTACAGAAGCACCTTGAAAATAGATCACAAAACACAAGCCTAAACAGTCCTCATTCGTTTATTTCAGAACTGCCTACATTGAGGTAATCCATTAAATTAAATGTACATAACATCCATAACAATTTGAATCTAGAATTTGGAAGTAAGCCTACAATTTAGGATGATACGCCAACGAATTTGAAAGTAGATAGGCATTCCATTTTGAATTCAAATAATTACGCAAGAATCAAAACATTAAAACAGAGGAAAGAACTTTAAATGACTATAGGGCTATCACAATATTTGCAATATAAATATGTAGATAATAGGCAAAACGTAATTTTGTGGCACAAACATATAATATAGTTTTGGGTCTCTGTGCGGAGCAGGGTTCTAAAACAAATATCCTGTACATTTATGAACGAACCGGACACAATTTACTTCAAATGGAGGTCATGGCTGTACGGTGTCAATCTTCGTCAATCTTCGCTGTATGCACCATACCAACATTTCAATAGGCCTATTTTTATACCGTGACAGTCGGCATTGACCCAGCGCTGCTTTGAGCGCTTAGGTTAACATATTTGCATTTTTCTAACCAACTAAAATCGTAGATTCAGTTGGTTTTTGGATAGAATTAGATGTCTTATTTTTGTGAACTCAGGACTATATGCTTATAACACCCATATGACCATACATGCTGAGAGTCGGGTATAAAATTAAATACCTGCTATATGCCTAGTTCAAGTTCATGACCATTTTGTCTAAAATGTAGGCCTACATAACCTTTTGTTGATTTTATTGGTAATATCAACAACCAATAGAGAAAAAGTGCATTTTCTGGTATTATGTTTTGCGATAAAGAAAGATCATGGTCTGTATTATCTGTAAATCCTGTTGTAATTTACAGTTTGTTCGTTATTGGGATATTTTTTTGTTGCTTTTTGGTGACCCAGGTACGATAATTGTTCGGGTAAAACTAATGCAAAAGCCTAATTTCACGAGAAGTTGTTTCTTTACCATATGTGGAACTTATAAGGAAGCCTCAAAAGGTATTAACCTACACATCTCAGTTCTTATCCTACATTTGATTGGCAACTAGCCAACTAGTTTAGCCTACAGAAAAATAAAAAGATCAAACCGTACCCTGCTAGCACATTTGGTTCCTACAAAGTTGTGGAATGTATGTTTTTGGTTTCACATTGGCTGTGGGAAGGAAGTGATAAGTCACCTGACCGGTAGTTTTTTTTTTTTTTTACATTCTGAGAACATAAGTGACAATTTTGCCTGTTCCGGGAACATTAATGTTGCAAGGAGGTTTTGAGAACGTTTTACTTTGGTTCCCTGAAAGTTTCCTGGGAGGTTTCATTAACGCTCTGAGAACAGAATTTATAGGTTATTTGAAGGTAATTAAATTACATTCTGAGAACATTCTCTAAATTTTGTGAAAGTTTTGTTATGGTTATTATTGAAAGTTTTCTCAACATTCTCTGAATTACATGTAAAGGTTATTTGGAGGTTTATAAATAACCTAAAAACATTCACTGTTTGTTTTTCAATACGACTTTTAATAGCATTGCCATGTTATTTTGAGTTAACTTTTTTGAACTCCAAGCACAAATATAGCAGGACACAAGTAAATTAATTTGTTTAGGCATTAATAATGAAAACATTTTTTATTGTTATTGTGACATGGCATAAGTGAGATTCAAACCTATATTTCTGTTCTCTATCCCTGGAATTAGTCCACTGCACCATTTTCTTATGCATACAAAGCTGTTAATTTTAGTCTATTGAAACAGACCCCTTTTCCAAGGAAACTTGCACTCAATAAGACCAGGTGTGGCCATTTAGTGGGCGTGGCCAGCACACCTGAACATATGGTTTTGTTGACGCTGAGAAGGAACTGTATAGGTTTTTAAATAACATTCTTAGAACGTTTTCTGAGCGTTACAAAAGTCTTCTTGTGATTTTATGTTAATGTCTGGAATGCCATTTTTTTTACATTCCCAGAATATTGCCAACAATTACCTTGAAAGAGAACCATACATTCTCTGAACATTCTGAGAACATTGCTAAATTCAGACCATTTTAAATAGAACCACTTCAGAACTTTTGTGGAATGTTTTGTCGAAGTTTGGAAATTCCCACAGAAGAACATTGTTTCTTAATGTTCTCTGAACAGTTTGAGAACATGACTTTAAAAAGGACAATGAGGGAAACTGTATGAAATGTTATGCTGATGTAGGCCTACTGATATTCCTATAGAAGAACATTGTTGCTTAATAATGTTCTCGAAACAATTTGAGAGCATGAGGAAACCATGAGGAAACCTGTAGCAAAATGTTATACTGAAGTAATGTAGTTCACAAGAGTTCAATCAATAAGGCAGGTCTGAATGGAGGTCACTTGTATTTCTATTCAGTAAGCATAATATATTCACATTGCTTCCTATCTCAAGGGCAGGTATGTCACCTGCTTGCTGATTAACCTATGGGCTCACTAGTGCCACTTTCCTTTCCCTGGACCAGGTATTCCCAAACTGGGGTACGCGCAATGCCGTCAGGGGTACGCCAAATAAAATGTGATTTTAAAAAAGTACACAATTCTTCACATTTTCACAAAGTCCATATATATTTTCCAATGAGGTGAGGTTTTCCTCTCGCCTGAGTAGCCTCTTTTCACTGCCAAAAATACAATTAAATCATTTGATTTATTTCACCTTTATTTAACCAGGTAGGCAAGTTGAGAACAAGTTCTCATTTACATTTGTGACCTGGCCAAGATCAAGCAAAGCAGTTCGACATGAACAACAACACAGAAGTAAAACAAACATACAGTCAATAATACAGTAGAAAAATGAGTCTATATACAATGTGAGCAAATGAGGTGAGATAAGGAAGGTAAAGGCAAAAAAAGGTCATGGGGCAAAGAAAATACAATATAGCAAGTAAAAAATTAAAATTAAAATAAAAACACTGGAATTGTAGATTTGCAGTGGAAGAATGTGCAAAGTAGAGATATAAATAATGGGGTCCAAAGGAGCAAAATAAATAAATACAGTAGGGGGAGAGGTAGTTGTTTGGGCTAAATCATAGATGGGCTATGTACAGGTGCAGTAATCTGTGAGCTGCTCTGACAGCTGGTGCTTAAAGCTAGTGAGAGAGATAAGTGTTTCCAGTTTCAGAGATTTGTGTAGTTCATTCCAGTCATTGGCAGCAGAGAACTGGAAGGCGATGCGGCCAAAGTAAGAATTGGTTTTGGTGGTGACCAGAGAGATATACCTGCTGGAGCGCGTGCTACTGGTGGGTGCTGCTATGGTGACCAGCGAGCTGAGATAAGGGGGACTTTTCATAGCAGGGTCTTGTAGATGACCTGGAGCCAGTGGGTCTAGCGACGAGTATGAAGCGAGGACCAGCCAACGAGAGCGTACAGGTCGCAGTGGTGGGTAGTATATGGGGCTTTGGTGACAAAATGGATGGCACTGTGATAGACTGCATCCAATTTATTGAGTAGGGTATTGGAGGCTATTTTGTAAATGATGCCGCCGAAGTTGAGGATCGGTAGGATGGTCAGTTTTACAAGGGTATGTTTGGCAGCATGAGTGAAGGAGGATTTGTTGCGAAATAGGAAGCCAATACTAGATTTAACTTTTGATTGGAGATGTTTGATGTGAGTTTGGAAGGAGAGTTTACAGTCTAACCAGACACCTTGTAGTTTTCCACATATTCTAAGACAGAACAGTCAAGAGTAGTGATGTTGGACAGGCGGGCAGGTGCAGGCAGCGGTCGGTTGAAGAGCATGCATTTAGTTTTACTTGTATTTAAGAGCAATTGGAGGCCACAGAAGGAGAGTTGTATGGCATTGAAGCTCATCTGGAGGGTTGTTCACACAGATTCCAAAGAAGGGCCCGAAGTATACAGAATGGTGTCGTCTGTGTAGAGGTGGATCAGAGACTCACCAGCAGCAAAAGCGACATCATTGATGTATACAGAGAAGAGAATCGGTCCAAGAATTGAAGCCTGTGGCACCCCGATAGAGACTGCCAGAGGCCCGGACAACAGGCCCTCCGATTTGACACACTGAACTCTATCAGAGAAATAGTTGGTGAACCAGGCGAGGCAATTATTTGAGAAACCAAGGCTATCGAGTCTGCCGATGAGGATGTGGTGATTGACAGAGTCGAAAGCCTTGGCCAGGTCAATGAATACGGCTGCACAGTATTGTTTCTTATCGATGGTGGTTAAGATATCGTTTAGGACCTTGAGTGTGGCTGAGGTGCACCCATGACCTGCTCTGATACCAGATTGCATAGCGGAGAAGGTATGGTGGGATTCAAAATTGTCGGTAATCTGTTTGTTGACTTGGCTTTCGAAGACCTTAGAAAGGCAGGGTAGGATAGATATAGGTCTGTAGCAGTTTGGGTCAAGAGTGTCCCCGCCTTTGAGGAGGTGCTTTCCAATCTTTGGGAATCTCAGACGACACGAAAGAGAGGTTGAACAGGCAGGGGTTGCAACAATTTTGGCAGATCATTTTTAGAAAGAAAGGGTCCAGATTGTCTAGCTCGGCTGATTTGTAAAGGTCCAGATTTTGCAGCTCTTTCAGAACATCAGCTGACTGGATTTGGAAGAAGGAGAAATGGGGAAGGCTTGGGAGAGTTGCTGTGGAGGTTGCAGTGCTGTTGACCGGGGTAGGGGTAGCCAGGTGGAAAGCATGGCCAGCCGTAGAAAAATGCTTATTGAAATTCTCAATTATAGTGGATTCATCGGTAGTGACAGTGTTTCCTATCCTCAGTGCAGTGGGCAGCTGGGAGGAGGTGTTCTTATTATCCAAGGACTTTACAGTGTCCCAGAACTTTTTTGAATCTGTGTTGCAGGAACCAAATTTCTGCTACAAAAAGCTAGCCTTGGCTTTTCTAACTGCCTGTGTGTATTAGTTTCTAGCTTTCTTGAAAAGTTGCATATCATGGGGGCTGTTTAATGCTAATTGTAATGCATATCGTCTGGGGAAGGAGAGGAGGACCAAGGTGCAGCGTGGTAAGTGTTCATATTATTTAATGAAATATGCAACACTAGACAAAACAACAAACACAACAAACTAACAGTCCTGAAAGGTGAAACAAAAACACTAAACAGGAAACAACCACCCACAAAACACAATGGAAAACAGGCTACCTAAATATGGTTCTCAATCAGGGACAACGATTGACAGCTGCCTCTGATTGAGAACCATACCAGGCCAAACCCAGAAATAGAAAATCATAGACAAACTAACATAGACAACCCACGCAACTCACGCCCTACCATACTAAAACAAAAGACAAAACAAAGGAATTAAGGTCAGAACGTGACACTAATGCAGAACGCCATAGGATGTTTTTGTGTTGGTTAAGGGTAGTCAGTTCTGGAGAGAACCAGGGGCTATACCTGTTCCTGGTTCTACATTTCTTGAATGGAGCATGCTTATTTAAGATGGCATTTAAAAAAATAACCAGGCATCCTTTACTGACGGGATGAGGTCAATGTCCTTCCAGGATACCCCGGCCAGGTCGATTAGAAAGGCCTGCTCACTGAAGTGTTTCAGGGAGCGTTTGACAGTGATGAGTGGAGGTCGTTTGACGGCAGACCCATTACGGATGCAGGCAATGAGGCAAGGATCGCTGAGATCTTGGTTGAAAACAGCAGAGGTGTATTTAGAGGGCAAGTTGGTTAGGATGATATCTATCTCACGCCAAACGTGCCCGTGTTTACGGCTTTGGGGTGGTACCTGGTAGGTTCATTGATATTTTGTGTGAGATTGAGGGCATCAAGCTTAGATTGTAGGATGGCTGGGGTCTATAGCATGTTCCAGTTTAGGTCTTCTAGCAGCACGAGCTCTGAAGATAGATGGGGGGCACATATCAGTTCACATATGGTGTCCAGAGCACAGCTGGAGGCAGAGGGTGGTCTATAGCAGGTGGCAACAGTGAGAGACTTGTTTTTAGAGAGGTGTATTTTTAAAAATAAATTGTTTGGGTACAGAGCTGGATAGTAGGACATAACTCTGCAGGCTATCTCTGCAGTAGATTGCAACACCGCCCCCTTTGGCCGTTCTATCTTGTCTGAAAATGTTGTAGTTAGGAATGGAGATTTCAGAATTTTTGGTGGTCTTCCTAAGCCAGGATTCAGACATGGCTAGAACATCCTGGTTGGCAGAGTGTGCTAAAGCAGTGAATAAAACAAGCTCAGGGAGGAGGCTTCTAATGTTAACATGCATGAAACCAAGGCTATTACGGTTACAGAAGTCATCACAAGAGAGCGCCTCGGGAATAGGAGTGGAGCTAGGCACTGCAGGGCCTGGATTCACCTCTATATCACCAGAGGAATAGAGGAGGAGTAGGATAAGGGTACGGCTAAAAGCTATGAGAATTGGTCGTTTAGAACATCCGGAACAGAGAGTAAAAGGAGGTTTCTGGGGGCGATAAAATAGCTTCAAGGTATAATGTACAGACAAAGGTATGGTAGGATGTGAATACAGTGGAGGTAAATCTAGGTATTGAGTGATGATGAGAGAGATATTGTCTCTCGAAACATCATTGAAACCTGGTGATGTCATCGCATGTGTGGGTGTTGGAACTGAAAGTTTGGATAAGGTATAATGAGCAGGGCTAGAGGTTCTAGAGTGAAATAAGCCAATAAACCAGAACAGCAATGAACAAGGCATATTGACATTAAGGAGAGGCATGCTTCGTCAAGTGATCATAAGGGTCCAGTTAGTAGTGAAGTTGGTTGGGGTAACGGCGATTCAGACAGCTAACCGGACCATCGGTGGCAAGCTAGCGTAGGACGGTGTTCTGTTTTTAGCCACTTCGTGCGTTTCTGTTAGTAGATTAGTGGGGTTCCGTGTGGTAGAGGGGATCAATCCAATTGGCAAAATAGATATAGTTATAGTGACCCAAGAAAAATTGTCCGAGAGACCTATTCAGATAGCAGTCTGGTAACAACACAATGTTAAATACAGGTACAGACTAGTCAAATAATTAACATCCAATCACAGTAACCGTTACTCTCTTGCGGGAATTCCACTAACGGTCTATATGTAGCCAAACGTAGCTGCTGCTCATTCCATTTGCTCGAAAATGTATAAAATGTTTAAAAAAGTAAGGCCTGCGTCCATAGAGACACATACCAGCTCAACTGGTACTACTGCTATTACCAGCAGTACTACACCTGCACCTATCGACGACACAAGTTGTTTTGCTTCCACGAGCACATCCAATGCTAGCATCAGTAATTCTACATTTGTTGTTAGCCCAGCTGGCATGGACACTGACAGTTGTGAATCTGATGCAGCCGAAGAGCTACTGCCCCCTTACCCGGGAAAGCACCGAACAACAGACAGGGATGTTGGACCATCGAAGACGCACAAATATGATGAGAATTACATTGATTTGGGGTTCACTTATATTGGGAGTAGTGCCTTTCCTCAGCCACAGTGTGTTATATGTGCAAAAGTAATGTGTCACAACTCGATGAAACATTCACTCTTGCGCAGACATTTTGAAACAAAACATGCCAATTTGAAAAATAAGTAACGGGAGTTTTTTGAGTGAGAACGATTACGACTTTCAATTAGTAAGATACGTATAAAAGCAAGAGATACCATTAATAAGAAGGAGCTAGAAGTGTCTTATATGGTGAGCTATCGAGTGGCTAGGACAGGCAACCCCATACTATTGCGGAGAACTTCATTCTTCCTGCTGCCGCTGATATGGCTGGGACAATGCTGGGGGAAATCCCAAAAAACAACACTGTTTCACCACGCATCAGTGACATGGCAGGAGATGTTTTTAAACAATTATTGCTTTGCATACAAGCTAGTGAATTGTATGCGTTACAGCTGGATGAGTCAACAGACGTGACCTGGCACAGCTCCTGGTATATGTCCGTTACGTTTATCGGGGGTCAATTAAGGAAGACATCCTCTTCTGCAAAAGCCATGACAGGGAGACATAGTGGAGTGGTAACGCACGTGCAAGCAGTTGCTCCCAACACCACTTGGGTAAACTGCAGCATCCACCGAGAGGCTCTTGCTGCCAAAGGATTGCCTGACAGCTTGAAAGACATTTCGGACAATACAGTGAAAATGGTCGACTTTGTTGAAGCAAGGCCCCTGAACTCTTGTGTATTTTCTGCACTATGCAATGATATGGGCAACGACCATGTAACGCTTTTACAACATACACAAGTGCTTTGGTTATCAAGGGGCAACGTATTGACACGTTTGTTTTTTAAATTGAGAGACAAGGTAAAAGTTTTCTTTACTTACCATCATTTTCACTTGTCTGACCGCTTGCATGATGATGAGTTTCTCACAGGACAGGCCTATCTGGGTGGTGTTTTTTAATCACCTGAATGATCTGAATCTAGGATTCCAAGGATTCTCCGCAACTATATTCAATGTGCGGAACAAAATTGAGACTATGATTAAGAATTTGGAGCTCTTCTCTGTCTGCATTAAACATGACAACACACAGGTCTTTCCATCATTGTATGATTTTTATGTGCAAATGAACTCAAGCTTACGGACAATGTCAAATGTGATATAGCGAAGCACCCGAGTGAGTTAGGTGTGCAATTACGCCAGGTACGTTCACAAAATGGATGACACAAACAACTGGATTTGTTATCCCTTTCTTGCCCTGCCTCCAGACCACTTATCAATATCGGAACAAGAGCCTCGTAAAATTGTAACAAGCGGTTCTGTGAAAATTGAATTTAATCAGAAGCAACTGCCAGATTTCTGGATTGGGCTGCCCTCAGACTATCCTGTCTTGGCAAATTTTGCTGTTAAGACACTGATGCCCTTTAGAACCACGTACCTATGTGACAGTGGATTCTCGGCCCTCACTAGCATGAAAACTAAATACAGGCACAGACTGTGTGTGGAAAATGATTTAAGACTGAGACTCACTCCAATACAACCCAACATTGCAGAGTTATGTGCATCCTTTCAAGCACACCCTTCTCATTAACCTGGGGTGAGTAATTCACAATTTTCGATTAACCTGTTACTCCTACCCCCTACTTTTTCGAACATTCTGTTAAAAATCGCGCAACATTTCAGCGCCCTGCTACTCATGCCAGGAATACAGTATATGCATATGATTAGTATGTGTGGATAGAAAATACTCAGACGTTTATAAAACTGGTTAAAGTACGGCTGTGACTATAACAGAACATGCGTTTCATCGAAAAGTGCAGGAAAATCTGATCACTGAAAATGGGAAAATATATCCATGTGCCACTTCAACCCATTGTTAAACGTGAACCACATTAAATGGGGCCGAGGTTGCAATACCTACAGCTTCCACACGATGTCAACAGTCTTGTCATTTGCCTACGATTTGTTTCTTGGTCAAACAGACACGAGGCAGCGTAGTTCTTCCGGTCTCCGACCTGATATTTTGGTTGAGATTTACCCGGACATTATTTCCAGACGTACAGCTATAGAATATACATCGCCTCGTGATCAATTTGATCGCTTATTAACGTTTACTAATACCTAAAGTTGCATTACAAAAGTATTTCGAAGTGTTTTGTGAAAGTTTATCGTCAACTTTTTTAATTTTAAAAAATTACGTTACGTTATAAAACGCTATTTTTTTCCTTGATCACACAGTCTTCATAGATCGATATCTAGGCTATATATGGACCGATTTAATGGAAAAAAAGACCCAATAGTGATTATGGGACATCTAGGAGTGCCAACAAAGAAGATGGTCAAAGGTAATGAATGTTTTATATTTTATTGTGTGGTTTGTGTAGCGCCGACTATGCTAATTATTTTGTTTACGTCCCCTGCGGGTCTTTTGGGGTGTTACATGCTATCAGATAATAGCTTCTCATGCTTTCGCCGAAAAGCATTTTAAAAATCTGACTTGTTGCCTGGATTCACAACGAGTGTAGCTTTAATTCAGTACCCTGTATGTGTATTTTAATGAACGTTTGAGTTTTAACGAGTGCTATTAGCATTTAGCGTAGCACATTTGCATTTCCAGATGTCTAGATGGGATGCCTGCGTGTCGGGTAGGAGCAAGAGGTTAACAAATAAAGTTTTATAAGTAAGATGTCTAAATAAAGAGCAAAATTGTTGATTATTTGTCACGCCATAGAGCTTTTTATTCTCAATGTTGGTTAGGTCGGGGTGTGACTAGAACGGGTGATCTAGGTCATTATATTTATATGATGGCCTGGTATGGTTCTGTTTATCGTTGTCTCTGATTGGGGATCATAATTTAGCCATATCTGGCTTGTTTATGCCAGTTTTGGAGCTGTGGCTTCTTCCTTGCTGAGCGACTTTTCAGGTTATGTCGATACAGGACTCCTTTTACTGTGGATATAGATACTTTTGTACCCGTTTCCTCCAGCATCTTCACAAGGTCCTTTGCTGTTGTTCTGGGATTGATTTGTACTTTTCACACCAACGTACGTTCATCTCTAGGAGACAGAACGCGTCTCCTTCCCGAATGAATGATGGCTGCGTGGTCCCATAGTGTTTATACTTGCATACTATTGTTTGTAGAGATGAACGTGGTACCTTCAGGTGTTTGGAAATTGCTCCCAAGGATGAACCAGACGTGTGGAGGTCTACAATTTGTTTTCTGAGGTCTTGGCTGATTTCCTTTGATTTTCCCATGATGTCAAGCAAAGAGGCACTGAGTTTGAAGGTAGGCCTTGAAATACATCCACAGGTACACCTCCAATTGACTAAATTAGCCTATCAGAAGCTTCTAAAGCCATGATATCATTTTGGGGAATATTCCAAGCTGTTCAAAGTCACTGTCAACTTAGTGTATGTACATTTCTGACCCACTGGAATTGTGATACAGTGAATATTTGATATAATCTGTCTGTAAATAATTGTTGGAAAAATTACTTGTGTCATTGCACAAAGTAGATGTCGTAACCGACTAGCCAAAACTATACATTTGTGGAGTGGTTGAAAAACTTCTTACGTCGAGCAATCCCGTATCCGGGAGCGTAATCATAGCCTCAAGCTCATTACCATAACGCAACGTTAACTATTCATGAAAATCGCAAATGAAATGAATGAAATATATCCACTCACAAGCTTAGCCTTTTGTTAACAACACTGTCATCTCAGATTTTCAAAATATGCTTTTCAACCATAGCTACACAAGTATTTGTGTAAGAGTATTGATAGCTAGCATAGCATTAAGTCTAGCATTCAGCAGGCAACATTTTCACAAAAACAAGAAAAGCATTCAAATAAAATAATTTACCTTTGAAGAACTTCGGATGTTTTCAATGAGGAGACTCTCAGTTAGATAGCAAATGTTCAGTTTTTCAAAAAAAAAATATTTGTGTAGGAGAAATCGCTCTGTTTTGTTCATCACATTTAGCTAAGAAAACCCCCCGAAAATTTGGTCATTACAACGCCAAACTGTTTTCCAAATGAACTCCATAATATCGACAGAAACATGGCAAACGTTGTTTAAAATCATCCTCAAGGTGTTTTTCACATATCTATTCGATGATAAATCATTTGTGGCAGTTGGGTTTCTCCTCGGAAGCAAATGGAAAAATACACGCAGCTGGAGATTACGCAATAATTGTGATGGAGGACACCAAGTGAGCACCTGGTAGATGTAGTGTAAAATGGTCAATCTTCAAATTATATGCCTACAAATATGTCACAATGCTGCAGACACCTTGGGGAAATGACAGAAAGTGTAAGCTCATTCCCTGGCGCATTCACAGCCATATAAGGAGACATTGGAACACAGCACCTTCAAAATCTGGGGCATTTCCTGTTTGAAATTTCATCTTGGTTTCGCCTGTAGCATCAGTTCTATGGCACTCACAGATAATATCTTTGCAGTTTTGGAAACGTCAGAGTGTTTTCTTTCCATAGCTGTCAATTATATGCATAGTCTAGCATCTTTTCGTGACAAAATATCTTGTTTAAAACGGGAACATTTTTTTATACAAAAATTAAAAGAGCGCCCCCTATATCGAAGAAGTTAAAGACTCCAACCTAAGTGTATGTAAACTTCCGACTTCAACTGTACCAAGTAGCTTTATAAATGCACTTAAGGAAATGGTACATTTCTATCTTTGTCAAAGAAATATATCAATATGGTTTTCTCACTTATTAAACAAAATATAATGAATGAAATTGTGGAATAAATTGTCACAAGAATGCATAGACTAGTTTACAAAATTGAGGTGTTAGGAAATACCATTCTCTCATTTTCTAAATTCAAAAATAATATACTAATTATCACATATTCCATATTTTTGTTTCTCATGTGCAGAATAGCCAGTGTGATTTCAAAATGGTTAGTGCTATTCGGAAACCTTCAGACATTTCTACCCTAACCGTAACCTTAACCCCTACCCAGAACTATAACCATAACCTTAACTCTTACCGAACCCTACCCCTAACCATAACCTTCAGCCTTACCTTAAACATTAAACCTTTCAACTTCAATAGGGCAGGGCGTCCCAAGAATCGCGCATAGCAAGGACCATTTTTTTAAGCAGTGTAACAGAGTAGAAGGCACCCTATGGAATAGAAGCCATCCTCCAAATCATTCTCAAGTCAACATCAGGAGTGGAGTTGCTTGTCGCTGTTTGGTGCATCATACTGATTGTTGGACAGTTGGAATGGCCTAACTACACTCAGCACTGTCAAAAGAACAAGACCAAAAGCTGGGGGCTTCATTGCATGCCTGTATTGTACTCAGTAATGTTCAGCGTGTAATAATAGCTGTTGATAGCAATTATATAAATTAGTTGTTGGCATACATTATACAGCTTTTAGCCACAGTTGAATGTGTATATTTATTGTCCAATTGATTAAGTGTATTACATATTCAATCAATCCTTATCCCAGTCTGCTGTTCCCACATGCTTCAAGAGGGCCACCATTGTCCCTGTTCCCAAGAAAACTAAGGTAACTGAGCTAAACGACTACCGCCCCGTATTACTCACTTCCGTCATCATGAAGTGTTTTGAGAGACTAGTCAAGGACCATATCACCTCCACCCTACCTGACACCCTAGACCCACTCCAATTAGCTTTTCGCCCAACTAGGTCCACAGACGATGCAATCTCAACCACTCTGCACACTGCCCTAACCCATCTGGACTAGAGGAATACCTATGTTAGAATGCTGTTCATCGACTACAGCTCAGCATTTAACACCATAGTACCCTCCAAACTCGTCATCAAGATCGAGATCCTGGGTCTCGACCCCACCCTGTGCAACTGGGTACTGGACTTCCTGACGGGCAGCTCCCAGATGGTGAGGGTAGGTAATAACATCTCTACCCCGCTGATCCTCAACACTGGGGCCCCACAAGGGTGCGTTCTGAGCCCTCTCCTGTACTCCCTGTTCACCCACGACTGCGTGGCCATGCACGCCTCCAACTCAATCATCAAGTTTGCAGACGACACTACAGTGGTAGGCTTGATTACCAACAAAAATGAGACGGCCTACAGGGAGGAGGTGAGGGCCCTCGGAGTGTGGTGTCAGGAGAATAACCGCACACTCAATGTCAACAAAACTAAGGAGATGATTGTGGACTTCAGGAAACAGCAGAGGGAGCTCCCTCCTATCCACATCGATGGGACAGTAGTGGAGAGGGTAGTAAGTTTTAAGTTCCTCGGTGTACACATCACAGACAAACTGAAATGGTCCACCCACACAGACAGTATCGTGAAGAAGGCGCAGCAGCGCCTCTTCAACCTCAGGAGGCTGAAGAAATTCGGCTTGTCACCAAAAGCACTCACAAACTTCTACAGATGCACAATCGAGAGCATCCTGTCGGGCTGTATCACCGCCTGGTACGGCAACTGCTCCGCCCACAACCGTAAGGCTCTCCAGAGGGTAGTGAGGTCTGCACAACGCATCACCGGGGGCAAACTACCTGCCCTCCAGTACACCTACACCACCCGATGTCACAGAAAGGCCATCAAGATCATCAAGGACAACAACCACCCGAGCCACTGCCTGTTCACCTTGCTATCATCCAGAAGACGAGGTCAGTACGGGTGCATCAAAGCAGGGGCCGAGAGACTGAAAAACATCTTCTATCTCAAGGCCATCAGACTGTTAAACAGCCACCATTAGCATTGAGTGGCTGCTGCCAACACACTGACTCAACTCCAGCCACTTTAACAATGAGAATTGATGTAAATTGATGTAAAATATATCACTAGCCACTTTAAACAATGCTATATAATATAATGTTTACACACTCTACATTACTCATCTCATATGTATATACTGTACTCGATACCATCTACTGCATCTTGCCTATGCCGTTCTGTACCATCACTCATTCATATATCTTAATGTACTTATTCTTTATCCCTTTACACTTGTGTGTATAAGGTAGTAGTTTTGTAATTGTCAGGTTAGATTACTCGTTGGTTATTACTGCATTGTCGGAACTAGAAGCACAAGCATTTTGCAACACTCGCATTATCATCTGCTAACCATGTGTATGTGACAAATACATTTGATTTATTACCATGAATTAAGGGTTCCCTGGCAAGTTATGTAAAATACACCCATGCTCGTCTGGTCTCTCTCTCTCTCTCTCTCTCTCTCTCTCTCTCTCTCTCTCTCTCTCTCTCTCTCTCTCTCTCTCTCTCTCTCTCTCTCTCTCTCTCTCTCTCTCTCTCTCTCTCTCTCTCTCTCATGACTTGTGTAATGTTTATATGAAAGTCTATGTGCAGTCTGCCTTCCTCTGTAGTAACACAGCTCCTTTCATCTTGGCTCAGGGGCCACCTTTCTCATGACTTGTGTAATGTTTATATGAAAGTCTATGTGCAGTCTGCCTTCCTCTGTAACACAGCTCCTTTCATCTTGGCTCAGGGGCCACCTTTCTCATGACTTGTGTAATGTTTATATGAAAGTCTATGTGCAGCCTGCCTTCCTCTGTAACACAGCTCCTTTCATCTTGGCTCAGGGACCACCTTTATCATGACTTGTGTAATGTTTATATGAAAGTCTATGTACAGTCTGCCTTCCTCCGTAACACAGCTCCTTTCTTCTTGGCTCAGGGGCCACCTTTCTCACATAGATGAATCGGTTTCTCTGAATAAGCCGGAATGGCTGTCACTTCTCCTGGCACAAAGTAGAAAAAAACCCCACCTACTCCTTCAAGGAAACTGGCGCAGGCGCCTCCCATTGGACTCAAACAATCTCCCTTTAAAGCACAAAGGCATTGTCGCTACTCTCGTGGAAGGAGAGAAAAACAGAGTAAAATGGCACACTCGAAGTGGATTGAGGTAGGCTTTTTGCTTTTTGTAGTGGGTCCTCTAGCTAAAGTGTCAGAAGAAGAATTCGCTCGCACAACTCTGCGTTTTTCATCCCACTAGCTCGTTTGCGGTTGGGTACCTGATTTGACTCCCAACACAAGACCTAGCCAATTATGCTTCATTGCCATGACGGCACATATGCTCTGAATATGAGGTATTTTCAGGGCCATTCTCTCTCTCTTTAGCCCTGTTTATACCTGCCTTTAACATGCGTCCTTCGTCCTCATGTTTTCCTAATCTTGAGCTAATCTTGTCTGTTTACAGATATAAGATCAGATAACAATTTTTCTTTTAATCGTCTAAAAATGTGCCCAGTACATTCAGTACAAAGTACAAAGGCTGCATGTTAGAACCAGGTATAAACATGGCTTCTGTTAGGAACCCGTGCCCCTTCTGGACATGAGCAGGTGGGGCATCAAAGAGTACTGCTCTTCTATCAACACATCAGGAACGATTTTGATGTTCCTGGCTCTATCATATAGGGAAGGCCAATAGCTCAGATACAAAACGGCAGGGGTTTATCTCCCCAAAAGGATACGCCCACACACACCAAATACAACACCCCCTCACAGACACACCGTATACATGCACACATACCTGAGGAAGTTTTTAATTTCCCAGCACCTGTTTCACTTCAGTGTCATTGATCTTCAAATACAGCAGCATTCTGGCTCAAGGAACAGGGAGCAGTGAGGTGACTCTGGTCTCTGATTATAGTGCTTTGTAGGGATGTTAGTGGTGGTGGCCATTTTGGTGTATTCAATTCCATGAGTGCAGGTCTTTTATATATATATATATATATATATATATATATATATATATATATATATATATATATATATATATATATAGGTATTTATATATTTTTACAAAAACATGTACATCTATTTCCCAAATGCCACTTTGCATTTTTTTTAAATATATATAAATATCAATATAAATAAGAAACTGATGAACAATAGAGATATGGACTAATGATCAAATCGTACTTGATTGGCATTTGGTAAGACTGAAATAAACCCTCATTCAGCTTAGACAGAAATTTGGCGCTTGTCAATAACAACCTATTAGATGTATCGACAATCTCATAAACAATTTGTTGAAGCTCCCTCTGTATCTGCTACCTGGCATTCAAGCCTTCACTGCTGTGCTTTGTTGATCTCCTGCCTCTGAGATTTTTGGGGAACATTGAGAAAGTTGCTACAGTCTGCATTTAGAAAACAATACCGACATGTTTTTACTTGCCTGAAGATCGTGTTCTGCCTCCTGTTGTCCGTCACTTTCATTTCAACAATAATCAGGGAAACAAAACGTAACGCTCGTATCCAAATAGATTTTATACGACTTGGCACAAGAGGGAATGGAGATATGCCCCCCTACCACCTGCCCCCTCACACCCCCCTCAAAAACCCTCCTACCGTCTGTCGTCTGCTTATTTCTTGAAGAAAAATCTGTTTATTGATTTGACTATATCTTTTACAGACAACCTCTGGCACTCATCCTCTTCTCAAATAGAAGATGGGAGGAAAGCTTTGCCTTTCGCTTTGAAGATTTTGTTCAAGATCTGATGTGACATCAATGTGTGTTGCCTGTGTGATATCTTAAAGATTTTGAAAACATCAAAAACATTAGCAAGGCATCTGTCCTCTACAGGTTCTTACAATAAGACAAATGGAGCGGGACAAGGATACACCCAAGCAGCAATCCCCGTGATGCAGACTCATATGCAGTAAGTCAATACTCGGATCTTAATAATATGATTTCCGTTGTCTGGTCCGCCCCAGAGGAATTCACTTACCTGCTGAGACTACAGAAACACAACGGGGGGAACGATCAACGTCTGCCTGTACCTGTTTCACATGCAAAACAGCAGCACCCCAAGTTGGATAACAACATTTCAATCAAAAGAACATCATTGTTTCCAAATGAAACTAAAATACTTTATATTTTTCATCGCTTCACAAACTCCCAGAGTGATGCTTTTCTTGAATCAAAGACTATTCAACAGGGCTGCTAATTTCCTCTGAGTTCATCAATGCTACGTATAGTCTCTACTTGCCTTTTCCTACCCCATAGGGTGCCGTCCTAGATCACCCCCCACAGACATAACCAGCTCCCTGGGATGGGAGTTCTGGCTGCAGCTCCTCGGTTCATGAGTTAGTGGACTGGAAGGAGCTAATTTGATTGACTTTGAGCGCTAAGTTTTTGGCGGTGGTCCCCTGACAGCGCGAGACCTTTCTGGTCAGTGAGCACATCGACTGGCAGTCAATCGGCACCTGATGCATGTCAATGTCCAGTCCTCCAGACCTGTGGTAGACAGATAGAGCTCGGCAGCAGATGCCCAAAGTGATGCTGATGAGATGGAATGGATATTGTTCTGGTTTGATTGGTTTATGTGTCTCTTCACCAATGCATTTATCTGGTGGTCCAAGACATAACTGTTTTTAATGTAGAGTTCTGCAAAACATACATTTTATTTATAGGAAAGCACACAGTGGCTTTTATTAATAAAATGTTTTCAGGTCAAAAGATATATAATAAAGAAGCTTACTTTATTAACTGTCAAGACATTTTACTTGCATCTTTTTAATTGAACCTTTATTTAACTAGTCAGTTAAGAACACACTATTTTTTATGACAGCCTACCGGGGAACAGTGGGTTAACTGACTGGTTCAGGGGCAGAACGACACATTTTTACCTTGTCAGCTCTGGGATTCAATCTAGCAACCTTTTGGTTTCCAGCCCACTGCTCTAACCACTAGGCTACCTGCAGCCCCTATCTTACATTTGTAAAATGACAGATATTACCATACATTATAGTACAATATACAGTACAATGGTACAGTAAAAGGAACTGGTTGAGGCAGATATATTGTACCCAACACACACACACACACACACACACACACACACACACACACACACACACACACACACACACACACACACACACACACACACACACACACACACACACACACACACACACACACACACACACACACACACACACACAGATTCACCACCATTCCTCTCTTGCCTTGTTTTTTATTTTTTATTTGTATTTTTTTATTGTTTTCTGAAATATCACATTTACATAAGTATTCAGACCCTTTAGTCAGAACTTTGCTGAAGCACCTTTGCCAGATATTACATTCCAGAGTCTTCTTCTACCTGACAGGTCGCTCCTACCAGGTGGCGTGGCGAGAATCTGTCTCCTCACCACGCGCTCTCACCACTGGTGTCCCCCAGGGCTCTGTTCAAGGCCCTCTCCTATTCTCGCTATACACCAAGTCACTTGGCTCTGTCATAACCTCACATGGTCTCTCCTATCATTGCTATGCAGACGACACACAATTAATCTTCTCCTTTCCCCCTTCTGATGACCAGGTGGCGAATCGCATCTCTGCATGTCTGGCAGACATATCAGTGTGGATGACGGATCACCACCTCAAGCTGAACCTCGGCAAGACGGAGCTGCTCTTCCTCCCGGGGAAGGACTGCCCGTTCCATGATCTCGCCATCACGGTTGACAACTCCATTGTGTCCTCCTCCCAGAGCGCTAAGAACCTTGGCGTGATCCTGGACAACACCCTGTCGTTCTCAACCAACATCAAGGCGGTGGCCCGTTCCTGTAGGTTCATGCTCTACAACATCCGCAGAGTACGACCCTGCCTCACACAGGAAGCGGCGCAGGTCCTAATCCAGGCACTTGTCATCTCCCGTCTGGATTACTGCAACTCGCTGTTGGCTGGGCTCCCTGCCTGTGCCATTAAACCCCTTTAACTCATCCAGAACGCCGCAGCCCGTCTGGTGTTCAACCTTCCCAAGTTCTCTCACGTCACCCCGCTCCTCCATTCTCTCCACTGGCTTCCAGTTGAAGCTCGCATCCGCTACAAGACCATGGTGCTTGCCTACGGAGCTGTGAGGGGAACGGCACCTCAGTACCTCCAGGCTCTGATCAGGCCCTACACCCAAACAAGGGCACTGCGTTCATCCACCTCTGGCCTGCTTGCCTCCCTACCACTGAGAAAGTACAGCTCCCGCTCAGCCCAGTCAAAACTGTTCGCTGCTCTGGCCCCCCCAATGGTGGAACAAACTCCCTCACGACGCCAGGACAGCGGAGTCAATCACCACCTTCCGGAGACACCTGAAACCCCACCTCTTTAAGGAATACCTAGGATAGGATAAGTAATCCCTCTCACCCCCCCCCCCTTTAAGATTTAGATGCACTATTGTAATGTGACTGTTCCACTGGATGTCATAAGGTGAATGCACCAATTTGTAAGTCGCTCTGGATAAGAGCGTCTGCTAAATGACTTAAATGTAAATGTAAATGTTCTTGGGTATGACGCTATAAGCTTGGCACACCTGTATTTGGGGAGTTTCGCCCATTTTTCTATGCAGATCCTCTCAAGCTCTGTCAAGTTGGATGGGGAGCGTCTCTGCACAGATATTTTCAGGTCTCGCCAGAGATGTTCAATCAGGTTCAAGTCCGGGCTCTGGCTCGGCCATTCAAGTACATTCAGAGAGTTGTCCGAAAGCCACTCCTGTTTGTCCTGGCTAGTGTACATAGGATCGTTGTCTGGTTGGAAATGTGAACATTGCCCCAGTCGGAAGTCCTCAGCACTCTGGAGCAGGTTTTCAACCAGGATCTCTCTGTTCTTTGCTCCATTAACCTCTTGGTCCTACCTGGCACGCAGGCGTCCCATCTAGACATCTGGAAATGCAAATGCGCTACGCTAAATGCTAATAGTACTAGTTAAAACTCAAACGTTCATTAAAATACACATGCAGGGTATTGAATTAAAGCTACACTCGTTTTGAATCCAGGCAACAAGTCAGATTTTTAAAATGCTTTTCGGCGAAAGCATGAGAAGCTATTATCTGATAGCATGTAACACCCCAAAAGACCCGCAGGGGACGTAAACAAAATAATTAGCATAGTCGGCGCTACACAAACCACACAATAAAATATAAAACATTCATTACCTTTGACCATCTTCTTTGTTGGCACTCCTAGATGTCCCATAATCACTATTGGGTCTTTTTTTCGATTAAATCGGTCCATATATAGCCTAGATATTGATCTATGAAGACTGTGTGATAAACGGAAAAAAAAAGCTTTTCATAACGTAATGTCATTTTTTAAAATGAAAAAAGTTGACGATAAACTTTCACAAAACACTTCGAAATACTTTTGTAATGCAACTTTAGGTATTAGTACACGTTAATAAGCGATAAAATTCATCAGGAGGCGATGTAAATTCTATAGGTGTCCGTCTGGAAAAAATGTCAGGAGAAATCTCAACCAAAACATCCGGTCAGAGACCGGAGGGAATCGGTTCCCTTGTGTCGGTTTGACCAAGAATCAAAGCCGAAGCAAATGACAAGACTCTAAACATCGTGTGGAAGCTGTAGGTACTGCATCCTCGGCCTCATTTAATCCGGTTCACCTTTAACAATTCCTGGAAGTGGCGCATGGATATTTATTTCCATTTTCAGTGATCAGATTTTCCTGCACTTTTCGATGAAACGCACGTTCTGTTATAGTCACAGCAATGATTTAACCAGTTTTATAAACGTCTGAGTGTTTTCTATCCACACATACTAATCATATGCATATACTATATTCCTGGCATGAGCAGCAGGGCGCTGAAATGTTGCGCGATTTTTAACAGAATGTTCGAAAAAGTAGGGGGTAGGAGTAACAGGTTAATCTTTCACTCGATCCTGACTTGTATCCCAGTCATTGCCGCTGAAAAACATTTTCACAGTATGATGCTGCCACCACCATGCTTCACCGTAGGGAGGGTGCCAGGTTTGTCCAGACGTGACACTTGGCATTCAGGCCAAAGAGTTCAATCTTGGCTTCATCAGGCCAGCGAATCTTGTTTCTCATGGTCTGAGAGTCCTTTAGGTGCCTTTTGGCAAACTCCAAGCGGGCTGTAATGTGCCTTTTACTGAGGAGTGGCATCTGTCTGGCTACTCTACCATAAAGGCCTGAATGGTGGAGTGAGCATCGGGTTCCCAGTCACATCCCTGACCGAGGCCCTTCTCCCCAATTGCTCACTTTTGCCGAGCCGCCAAGCCTAGGAACAGTCTTGGTGGTTACAAACTTTTAAGAATGATGGAGGCCACTGTGTTCTTGGGTACCCTTCCCAGGTCTGTGCCTCGACACAATCCTGTCTCTGAGCTCCACAGATAATTAATTTGATATCATGTCTTGGTTTTTGCTCTGACATGCACTGCCAACTGTGGGACCTTATATAGACAGTTGTGTGCCTTTCCAAATCATGGTGGTCTCCAATCAAGTTTTAGAACCATCTCAAGGATGATCAATGGAAACAGGATGCACCTGAGCTCAATTTCGAGTCATAGCAAAGGGTGTGAATACTTACGTAAATAAGTATTTCTGTATTTTATTTTTAATACATTTGCAAACTTTTCTAAAAACTTGTTTTCGCTTTAGCCTTACCAAGACCCCGCCCCTTTCCACACACATGCACAGATGTACTAATGCACAGAGACTCCCCCACCCACACTCAAACATTCTCCCATGACAACACGCACACACAGACCCCCCTGCCCCATCCCGACCCCCCCCTTCCCCACACTCATTCAATCTATTTTTTTAATTTTTAGATATTACATATTTAATACACTGATTAAATAATTTCAACACAACATTTAAAGAGTTGGTCCCATGATTAATGAGCTAAAATAAAAGATCCCCTACATTTTTTGTATGCACAAAAAGCTTATTTCTCTCAAATTGTGTGCACAAATTTGTTTGCATTCCTGTTAATATAAGTATTTCTCCTTTGCCAAGATAATACACCTGACAGGTGTGGCTTATCAAGAAGATGATTAAAATGCATGATCACTACACAGGTGCACCTTATGCTGGGGAAATTAAACGTTCACTCTAAATAAAATGTGCCGTTATGTCACTCAAAATAATGCCGCTGATGATTCAACTTTTGAGGGAGGATTTGGTATGCTGACTGTAGTAATGCCCACCAGAGCTATTGCCAGAGAACTGAATGTTTATTTATCTATCATAAGCCCCGTCTAATGTCATTTTTGAGAACTTGGCAGTATGTCCAACCGGCCTCTGAGGCTGGTGTGTAACCACACCAGCCCCAGATAGCTGATGAAACTGTGGGTTTGCACTAACGAATAATTTTGCACAAACTGTCAGAAACTGTGTCAGGTAAGCTCATCTGCATACTCATTGTCCTCACCAGGGTCTTGACCTGATTGCAGTTTGGAGTCGTAACCGACTTTAGTGGGAAAATGCTCACCTTCGATAGCCACTTGTATTCTCACGCTCTCCCTCCCCTCCCGGAGGACCTGAGCCCTAAGACCATTCCCCAGGACTACCTGGCCTGATGACTCCTGGCTGTCCCCAGTCTACCTGGTCATGCAACCGCTTCAGTTTCAACAAACCTGACCTTATCACCGGACGTGCTACCTTGTCCTGGACCTACTGTTTTCGACCCTCTTTTTCTCTCTCTACCGCACCTGCTGTCTCGACCTCTGAATACTCGGCTATGGAAAGCCAACTGACATTTATTCCTGACCTGTTGCACCCTCTACAACCACTGTGATTATTATTTGATCCAGCTGGTCATCGATGAACGTCTGAACACTTTAATAGCCATGTCATCTCTACCCGGCATAGCCAGATGAGTATGGCTAACCCTCAGAGCCTGGTTCCTCTCTAGGTTTCTTCCTAGTTTCCTGCCTTTCGAGGGTGTTTTTCCTAGCCACCGTGCTTCTATTGAAGAGAAGAGGGGTGGGACAACATTTCACAGGCCACAATCAACAGGCTGATCATCGCTAGGCAAAGGAGCTGTATCGGTTTGAAAATGCTTTTGGCAGTTAATCTGCTTCTGTTCTGTGGGTGGCGCTGTGTGATATTTTTAAAGGATGGGTCCTGTGTGACATAGGTTTAATTCTGGACACATGAAAAGTGGGATGTATACAGAGGTTACCGGGCAACAGAAGATGGACAGCAGAGGGGCTAAGGACTTTAGAGATGGGGAAAGGACCACTTCACCCGGAGGGGCAGATCCTGAGTGGACAGGAGCATGGGTCCCGTGGCGGTTCACCTGTCATCGGTACCTGGAGATGGTCTTGAAAAGAGCGGCTCGGGCTCTCTTCCAGGTACGGCGACAGCGACGGGAAGAGCGGAGGCTGATAACCTAGGGAACACTCAAAAGGCGAGATACCCGTGGCAGAACAGGGAAGGGTGTTGTGAGCATATTCCACCCACACGAGTTGCTGGCTCAAGGTGGTGGGATTAGTGGAGACGAGACAGTGAAGAGTTGTCTCCATGTCCTGTATGGCTTGCTCCGACTGGCCATTGGGCTGATGATGAAAACCAGAGGACAGGCTGGCTAACGACCCAATAAGGGTGCAGAACGCCTTCCAGAACCGGAATGAGAAATGAGGACTGCGATCAGAGACCATGTCTACCAGCAGTCAATAGAACCGGAAGACATGCTGCACCATGAGCTGTGCCATCTCCTGAGTTGAGGGCAACTTAGGAAGGGGAATAAAATGGGTAGCTTCGGAAAACCGGTCCACCACAGTAAGGATGGTGGTGTTGCCGTCAGATGGCGGGAGGCCCGTGACAAAGTCCAAGGATATATGGGACCAGGGGCGATGAGGGACCGGAAGTGGTTGAAGGAGTCCAGCCGGAGCTTGCCACTGAGTAATGTTCTGCGCGTGCACAGTAATAAATGCAGAGACATCAGGAGCCATGGTGGGCCACCAAAAATGTTGTAGGTCAAAGTCCAAGGTTTGACAGGTGCCAGGATGACAGGTGAGTCTTGAGGAATGTGCCCATTCTAGAACAGAAGCACAGGTAGAATCAAGGACAAACATCCGGTTAGCTTGCAGACCAGACTCTCGATTCCCCAGACAACAGCAGCCGCTAGACAGGACATAGGGAGGATGGTCTCGGGGTCCGAGGATGTTGTAGCAGGGCTGTACAGCTGTGGGAGTGCGTCAGGCTTTTCATTCTTGGATCCTGGGCGGTAGGAAATAGTGAAATGGAAGTGAGTGAAAAACAGGGCCCATCTCTCCTGCCTGGAGTTAAGGTGCTTTGCTGTGCGAATATATTCCAGGTTCTTATGGTCCGTCCACACAGAAAATGACTGTTATGCCCATTTTAACCAGTGCCTGCACTCCATCGCCATGACAGTGAGTAATTATAGATTTCCCACGTCACAGTTCCTCTTGGCAGGGTTAAGGTGATGGGAAAGGAAGGCGCAGGGATGAAGATCCTGGTCCCAGGCAGAGTGTTGGGACAGGACATCCCCCACTCCGACGTCCGAGGCAACGACCTCCACGATGAACTGATAGGACGGGTCCGGATGGATTAAGGGGGCTGTAGTGAATCGCTGGTTGAGGTCAGAGAAAGCCCAGTCAGCTTCTGGAGAACATATGAATGGCACCTTGGGAGAGGTGAGTGCTGAGAGGGGGAAGCAAAGGAGCACTAACCCCGGATGAAACTACGGTAGAAATTGGCAAACCCCAGGAAATGCTGCAGCTGCACTCTGGACGTTGGTTGAGGCCATTCCACCATCGCACTCTCCTTGTCAGGGTCATTCTGAACACTCCCTGCAGCGATGATGTTTCCTAGGAAGGATATGGTGGTGCAATGGAACTCACACCTCTCTGCCTACACAAACTATGTATTCTCCAGGAGACGCTGGAGGACTTGTCAGACATGGAGTACGTGCTCTGAGCAGAACAGGAATAGATGAGGATGTTGTCGAGGTAGACAAACACAAATCAGTTTAACATGTCTCAGAGTACATCATTGACAAGGGCCTGGAACACTGGGGTGAGTTGGTCAGTCCGAACGGCATCACCAGGTACTCGTAGTACCCGATAGCCGTGTTAAAGGCAGTTTTCCACTCGTCCCCTTCCCATATCCGAACCAGATGGTAGCCGTTCTGAAGGTCCAACTTGGAGAAGATGGTTGCCCCCTGGAGAGGCTCGAAAGCTGAGGAGTTGAGTTGTATCTGTAAATGTTTTTTAACCGTAGTGTCATTGAGGCCCCCCGGTTGTCAATACAAAGACGCAGGGTCTTGTCCTTCTTCTCCACAAAGTAAAACCCTGAGCTGGTGGGGAGAAAGAGGAATACATAAACCCAGCAGTGAAAGAGTCCTCAATATACCCTTCTATCGCCTTGGTCTCCGGACCCAACAGGGAATAAAGTCACCCCTGAAAAGGAGTATTAACCAGAAGATTGTCGATGGCGTAGTCATAGGGCCAATTCTGAGGAAGCGAGGTGGCACAAGCGAGGTGGCACGAGGCCTTGCTGAAAACCTCCTGGAGGTCCTGGTATTCCGCGGGAATGGCGGAGAGGTTCGGGGCTTCTCCAAAGCCCGCAGGAAGACGTCCCGGGGCAGGCAGCGCCAACTTATGGCAATGTGCATGGAAAAACAGGCTCCAAACCCAGGATGGAACCAGTAGTGCAGTCGATCAGAGGATTGTTTCTCTGGAGCCAGGAGAACCCCAAAACTACAGTTGCATGAGGGGATTCAATGGGCAGGAACTGTATACTCTCACTGTGATTGTGCGACACACTCAGGTTAATAGGAAACGTAGTGTGTATGACTCTGCCAATAGGGCGCCCATCCAACGCTCTGAGTCCATGGGAATGGAGAATAGTTGTATGGGGATTCCCAGCTCTGACACGAGGGTAGCATCGATAGAGCTCTCGCTGGCCCCAGAGTCTATGAGCACCCGGAGAGATTTGGACCAGTCACCCCACAACAGGGTAGTATGGAGAGGGGTACGAGCAATGGAGGATGGGAAACTATACTATATGGCTCACCAGCGTACTCATACTTACTTGATGAGCCTGGGTTTTTAATGGGAAGGTAGCTCAGAAATGTCCCGTTGCTCCACAATATAGACAACTCTGGTGTTAAGTCTGCGTAAGCGCTCAGCCGGAGACAATCTAGGGGCTCTGAAGGATGCGAGTCAGCAGCCCTCGGTGATTCCCTAGAGAACTCGGGTGAATGGGCCAAAATTCACCCAGTTAACAAAAATATATGGAAATGTCTGCTCTACTCTAAATTACAACAAACTAAAAAATGGAAGAGGCAAGTCGAACAGGGAGAAAGTATGGAACTTGTCTATCGGGCCTGCATTAAAGACGAACATTGACTAAAGACAATTGTAATCAATAAAAAAGTATACTTTCATTTAAGTCCCAAAAATTGACAGCTGTGCCTATAGATTGCAAAATAGTTGGAAAGAGATTTTTGACGTATCGATCCCATGGCACGTGGTTTATGAACTGATAAACAAAACAACACTGGATTCAAAACATAGTTTTTCAATTTAAATGATTGAAAAAGATTATTGCAACCAATACAATGTTATATATGCAGTGCCTTCGAAAATTATTCAGACCCCTTGAGTTTTTCCACATTTTGTTACATTACAGCCTTATTCTAATCAGGCTTGCATGTGCCTTTTATGTCTGTCCACGATACCATAAAGGCTTGATTGGTGGAGTGGTGCAGAGATGGTTGTCCTTCTGGAAGGTTTTCCCATCTCCACAGACGAACCCTAGAGCTCTGTCAGAGTGACCATTGGGTTCTTGGTCACCTGTCTGACCAAGGCCTTTCTCCCCCGATTTCTCACTTTGGCTGGGCGGCCAGCTTTAGAAAGAGTCTTGGTGGTTCCCAACTTCTTCCTTTTAAGAATGATGGAGGCCACTGTGTTCTTGGAAACCTTCAATGCTGCAGAAATATTTGTGCCTCGACACAATCCTGTCTCCTTCGACCTCATTGTTTGGTTTTGGCTCTGAACTGCACTGTCAACTGTGGGACCTTATATAGAATGGTGTTTGCCTTTACAAATCGTGTCCAATCAATTTAATTTACCACAGATGGACTCATCTCAAGTGGACTCATAGAAACATCTCAAGGATGAACAATGGAAACAGGATGCACCTGATCTCAATTTCGAGTCGCATAGCAAAGGGTCTGGATACTAACATAAATAAGGTATTTATGTTTTTTATTGTTTATACATTTGCTAAAATAAAATAAAAAACTGTTTTCGCTTTGTCATTATGCGGTATTGTGTGTAGATTTCTTGGAAAAAAATATGTCTTTTTGAATAAGGCTGTAACGTAACAAAATATGTGGAAAAAGTCAAGGGGTCTGAATACTTTCCGAAGGCAAAAACCATCCAAGCTGTGCAGATTTTACTGCAAGCAGACAATCATTAGATAATTTGTTTTGCTACTACTAATTTTGACCCATTCCTCCTGACAGAGCTGGTGTAACTGAGTCAGGTTTGTAGGCCTCCTTGCTCGCACACGCTTTTTCAGCTCTGCCCAAACATTTGAGGTCAGGGCTTTGTGATGGCCACTCCAATACGTTGACTTGGTTGTCCTTAAGCCAATTTGCCACAACTTTGGAAGTATGCATGGGCTCATTGTCCATTTGGAAGACCCATTTACGAACAAGCTTTAACTTCCTGACTGATGTCTTGAGATGTTGCTTCAATATATCCACATAATTTTCCTACCTCATGATGTCATCTATTTTGTGAAGTGCACCAGTCTCTCCTGTAGCAAAGCACCCCCACAACATGATGCTGCCACCCCCATGCTTCATGGTTGGGATGGTGTTTTTCGGCTTGCAAACCTCCCCCGTTTTCCTCTTGACATAACGATGGTCATTATGGCCAAACAGTTCTATTTCTGTTTCATCAGACCAGATACTGACTGGTTTTCTGATCCACAACCCTACTTTCTTTTTGTTGGTATCTTTGACGAAGAGATGCATATATGTGTTCCCAAGTCACGTGAAATCCATAGATTAGGGCCTAATTAATTTATTTCCTTACATGAACTGAAACTCAGTAAATCTTAGAAATTGTTGCATTTGGTGTTTATATTTTTGTTCATGTAACGATCGTTGTTGGAAGGATTGGAAGGTGCAGCATGGAAGGCGTTCATCATGTTTATTCATGTGAACCAGCAACAAAACAAATAAAGAGTAACAAAACAAACGTGTAGCTTTGTAGTGCAACAAGGCTACAATACAAAAACAAGATCCCACACACAACAGGTGGGAAAGGCTGCCTAAATATGATACCCAATCAGAGACAACGATAGACAGCTGCCTATGATTGTGAACCATACCAGGCCAACATAGAAAATAAAAAACTAGACTTACCCACCCTAGTCACACCCTGAGCTAACCAAAATAGAGAAATAAAAGGTTCTCTAAGGACAGGGCGTGACAGTTCAGTGTAGATTAATACAACGCATGATGGTATAGTGGTGTAAAGCTAAGGGGCTGAGGAATTACCCAATATTAACCAGTAGTATTACACCCTCTTGGGAACCGGCCACTAATTGCTGAGCTGCTGTGGAGAGGAGAAGCCCAGGCCAGACCTACGGCCCTGAAGGCCCCGGGTCCGATGAGGAAAATTATGACGATTATGACATGTTAGCACATGTCTGAGGGTTGAGTGGACAGACAGATGATGAGTTAATCAGGAGCCTGGATTAGATGGAACCCATGCTGGTCGGTAACTAGCATCCGGCCCTGAGACCAGCCCTCCTCCCAGTTCCCTCATTAAGGGCCCAGGGAGAGTAATGGCTTATGCATATATGGGTTTGTCCTAGGTTGTGAATAATTGAACATTGTTCAGGAGATTGTCTTTGAGTCCATGGGGTTTAAGTGTGTATATATATATATATTTAAATTTATCGTTAAGGGATAGTGTTGGTAATCATATCAATATTTCAGATTATGGCACAACTTTACAGTCAAATCTGTTTGTATGTGCACTCATTTTGACTTAGTTAAACATTTGAGTATAACAAACATTAGGAACACCATCCTAATATTGAGTTGCACCCCTCCCCCTTTGCCCTCAGAAGAGCCTCAATTCGTCAGGGCATGTACTCTACAAGGTGTCGAAAGCGTTCCACACCAATGCTGACTCCATGTTGACCACAGTTGTGCCGAGTTGACTGGATTTCCTTTGGGTGATAGACCATTCTTGATGCATGCACAATCTTTTGGGCGTGAAAAACACAGCAGCGTTGCAGTTCTTGACACAAGCCGGTGCGCCTGGCACCTACTGCCATACTCTGTTCAAAGGCACTTCAATAATTTGTCTTGTTGGCTAAATTAAGTTTGATCTGTATTTTTATTGTGTGCTGTGTATTCACTTTAAGATAGATTATAAGTAGGCTGGTTTGGCCTTGGTAGTTGCTGAAATATGGCCTGTTCAAACGTTTGTGAAGGTTTAAAGCATTTCTCAAGTGTTTTGTTTCATTCTGGTTCTGGGTTATAATCGGTAGAGCTATCTTTGAGGTAACAAGTGTTACTTAGTTCTCTAAAAAATTCGAAGTTACATTTTATAGGCCGGTATAGGCTTTATGTGTTTTGCCTTTTGTAGCCAGTTAGTTGCTAATTATTTCTGCTGTTTTTTTGTTTTGGCGTTTGTCATTTTGGTCCATTTGTCTGGACTAATTACCTCAACGTTGTTTTTTGGATCCATTCTGGGCCATTTTCGTAAACATTCACCTGTTCTATTTTCATGGACTGCGCATATAAAGAAACCTTAATTTTGTAACATATTTTTTCTCTCTGTATCCCGTTAAATTTAACATCTTGACTTACTTTTGAAGGTTTGGTGTGGTGTGGATATGAGCATATTATACTGGTGGTGTAAACATTTTCGTTGGTGGAAGAGGGAGCGTGGTACGTGTTCATGATGCCTTTAATAAACTGAACACTGAATACAAACGAACAAAAGAATGAAGGAAAACCGAAACAGTCCCTATGGTGAATAACCACCCACAACTCAAAATGGGAAAACAGGCTACCTAAGTATGGCTCTCAATCAGAGACAACGATAGACAGCTGCCTCTGATTGAGAACCATACCAGGCCAAACACATAGAACAGGAAACCTAGACCTACAACATAGAATACCCACCCACATCACACCCTGACCAAACTAAACATAGAAACATACAAAGCAATCTACGGTCAGGGCGTGACAGGTGTCCTATGCTATGAAGGCAATCTGCTCTCCAACTGACACCAACGGTTGAACTCGAGGCGAGGAAGAATGTTTTAGGCCTAGATGAGTTACTCATATAATCTGACAATATAATGCTTATCTTTATAAAACAACATTAGAACAGAACATTTATGAATTAGCCTCTGTCTGTACCCCTATAGACTCCTTAAACTGAAAAGGATAAATAAGTGTAGATTTCATACAAAAAAAGGTGCTATCTCCAGTGGCTTGCGGAAGTATTCACCCCCTTGGCATTTTTTCTATTTTGTTGCCTTACAACCTGGAATTAAAATATATTTTTTGGGGGGATGTATCATTTGATTTACACAACACGCCTACCACTTTGAAGATGCAAAATATATTTATTGTGAAACAAACAAGAAATTAGACAAAAAAACTGAAAACTTGAACGTGCATAACTATTCACCCCCCAAAGTCAATATTTTTTGTATAGCCTCCTTTTGCAGCAATTACAGCTGCAGGCCTTTTGGGGTATGTCTCTATAAGCTTGGCACATCTAGCCATGGGATTTTTCCCATTCTTCAAAGCAAAACTGCTCCAGCTCCTTCAAGTTGGATGAGTTCCGCTGATGTACAGCAATTTGTGTTGAGGTCTATGCTTTGACTAGGGCATTCCAAGACATTTAAAAGTTTCCCTTTAAACCACTTGAGTGTTGCTTCAGCAGTATGCTTAGGGCCATTGTCCTGCTGGAAGGTGAACCTCCATCCCAGTCAAAAATCTCTGGAAGACTGAGACAGGTTTCCCTCAAGAATTTCCCTGCATATAGATTGAACAATCATTCCCTCAATTCTGAACAGTTTCCCAGTCCCTGCCAATGAAAAACATCCCCACAGCAGGATGCTGCCACCACCATGCTTCACTGTGGGGATGGTGTTCTCAGAGTAATGAGAAGTGCTTGGTTTGTGCCAGACAGAGTTTTCCTTGATGGACAAAAAGCTAAATTTTTAGTCTCATCTGACCAGAGTGTAATGGTTGTGTGTAATGATTTGTCTGTTTTCTCGGCATCTGTCATTTTGTCTTTGATTGACATGCTTCACCTATATTTCAGGATGACATTTTAAAAGTTCTTCCATATGTTTGTAGAGTCTCCCACATGCCTTTTGGCGAACAACAAACATGTTTGCTTATTTTTTTCCTTAAGCAATGGCTTTTTTCTGGCCACTTTTCCGTAAAGCCCAGCTCTGTGGAGTGTACGGCTTGAAGTGGTCCTATGGACAGATAGTCCGATCTCCGCTGTGGAGTTTTGCAGCTCTTTCAGGGTTATATTTGGTCTCTTTGTTGCCTCTCTGATTAATACCTTCCTTGCCTGGTCCGTGAGTTTTGGTGGGCGGCCCTCTCTTGGCAGGTTTGTTGTGGTGCCATATTCATTAAACATTTTAATAATGGATTTAATGGTGCTCCGTGTGATGTTCAAAGTTTCGGATATTTTTTTATAACCCATTCCTGATCTGTACTTTTCCCCCAAATTTTCCCTGACCTGTTTGGAGAGCTCCTTGGTCTTCATGGTGCTGCTTGCTTGGTGGTGCCCCTTGCTTAGTGGTGTTGCAGACTCTGGGGACTTTCAGAACAGGTGTATATATACTGAGATCAAGTGACAGATCATGTGACACTTAGATTGCACAGAGGTGGACTTTTCTAAAACGAATAATGTGACTTCTGTAACTGGTTGTACCAGATCTTATTTAGGGGCTTCATAGCAAAGGGGGTGAATACACATTTTTTTCTTCACTTCACCAATTTGGACTATTTTGTGTATGTCCATTACATGAAAACCAAATAAAAATCTATTTAAATTACAGGTTGTAATGCAACAAAATAGGACAAATGCCAAGGGGTGATAGCATGTCTCTCTCTATATATATATATATATATATAATTTTTTATATTTATATTCATATCATACAGTGGATGCCTATCGGCCTATGCATGCAACGCTCTGATGCATTTAGTGCTCAAATCTCTGACAGCTGAACCATGAGGAGGACAATTATGGTTTTAGGAAAGAAGAAGGCGGTGAAGGGTGGAGAACGTCCTCTCCGAGGACACGACAGTGATTGGAAGACAGAGGCACAATTTGATTAGGGTTTCTACTTCTCTGAAGAGACCCTATGTGAAGTTGGACGATAGGTGAAGCAACTTCTGGGACAGTGCTGCGTGGTGTCTTTTTTGTGATGTCTGCCAACATGTGGATTTGGAGCAGCAGGCGGCCTTCGTCTAGTTGCGTGAGGAGGTGAAGGGAGTCAAAGGACTGTGCCTCTGTAGCTTATCTTATCGGCACCAGCGGAGAGCATCGTACATATCCCCGGTTAGTGTGCTGTGCACATATTCACTCTTTATCATTGGGTCAATGCCACCTGAAACTTTGTTTTTGGACAGTAATTTCCTCCGCAAGATTAGATGAAGTCATACTGTACAATTTGTGTCTAGCCTTTCATAGGCCTAAATTAGTTGGTTGCAGACAATGTCGTCCTTATTCATGTTTGTCAGTGTCAGCACCATTTACAAAACAGAGCTGAGAGCTCTCCATGTAGAATGGGGCCCATATATAAATATCCCAAGTTTTTTTCTTCCTCTACCCCAATCCCATGATCATTTATATCAATAATGCAACAGATATATATTATTTTTGCAACAAAAATTCTTGCAGTTTTACAATCATTTCAACCTCATTTTATTTGTCACATACACAACAGGTACCTTACCGTGAAATGCTTACTTACCTGTTAGGCCCTCCTTTTCCTATAGTCCAATATCAGCTTCTTTGTCTTGCTCATATTGAGGGAGAGGATGTTGCCCTGGAAGCACACTGCCAGGTCTCTGTCCTCCTCCCTATAGGCCGTCTCATTGTTGTCAGTGATCAGGCCTACCGCTGTTGTGTTGTCAGCAAACTTAATGATGGTGTTGGAGTTGTGCTTTGCAACCCAGTCATGGGTGAACAGAGAGTAAAGGTGGGTACTATGCATGCACCCCTGAGGGGCCTCAGTGTTGAGGATCAGGGTGGCAGATGTGTTGTTGTCTACCCTCACCACCTGGGGGCGGCCCGTCAGGAAGTCCAGGATCCAGTTGCAGAGGGAAGTGTTATAATCCATGTCATAGGCTGCTTCCCAAATGGAACCCTATTGCCTAAATAGAGTACAACTTTAGTCACTATATAGGGAATAAGGTGCCATTTGCAATGCATCCATGATCTTGAACCCCATACAGCTCAGCATACACTCTCTCCTGATTATTTTTTACCTGGCCTTGTAACACAGTAAACAAATGGAGACCTTGGAAACCATAAGGCTAGGTATGTTTGCCCTCTAAGACGAGCTCCTTATATTGAATAACAATGAAGTCCTGTTTTCTCATTGAAAGGTAGGCTCCTGTGTGTGTGTGTGTGTGTGTGTGTGTGTGTGTGTGTGTGTGTGTGTGTGTGTGTGTGTGTGTGTATGTGTGTGTGTGTGTGTGTGTGTGTGTGTGTGTGTGTGTGTGTGTGTGTGTGTGTGTGTGTGTGTGTGTGTGTGTGTGTGTGTGTGTGTAAGTTAATGTGAGAAAGAGAGTGTGTGTGTGTTTTGTGTGAAAGAGTATGTGTGTGTGAGTTTGTGTGTCCGCGTGTGCTTGTAAAAGAGAGAGAGATTGTGAGTGAATCTCAGTATCGTTGTTCGTTGAGTCATGAGCTTGTGTTAGCTAGCAGATGGGTATTTCTGTGTTTACATGTAGCCAAGGGATAATTGATTTCCTGTTTAGAAAGTCTTGCTGTTTTGATAAGAAGGCTGCAGTTTTCTTCACAGATATTGTTTTTCACCTGTCAGAATGTCTGTTGAAGATATACTTCAATTTCACATTAAAGCATCTCTTTGGTATCAGCTTTGCCTCTATAGCCTAACTGGCGAGTTTGACATGAGCTTTTTTCCCTAGCTTTCTTACAGCTTTTTCAAACCGGAAGTGAAAGTCTCAATGTTTGCTTCTCTTTACTGCATGCTTAAAATCACAACCAACTGTGCTGCATTGCCTTTTGTTATGATGGCACACAACTTACTCACGGTTTCTTCTGGCTCAAAAAGGGGCTTAGGTGGTGGTCGTGGCAGAGGGCGTGGCCACGGTCATGGTATCTCAGTGAATTCAAATTGCCATCGATAAAATGCAATAGTGTTTGTTGTCCGTAGCTTATGCCTGCCCATACCATAACCCCACCACCACCATGGGTCACTCTGTTCACAACGTTGACATCAGTAAACGGCTCGCCCACACGACACCATACACATGGTCTGCAGTTGTGAGGCCGGTTAGACGTATTGCCAAATTCTCTAAAATGACGTTGAAGGCGGCTTATGATAGGGAAATTAACATTCAATTCTCTAGCAACAGCTCTGGTTAACATTCCTGTATTCAGAATGACAATTTGTGGTGGCAGCATGGCCTATTGGTTAGAGTGTTGGACTAGTAACCGAAAGGTTGCAAGTCCAAATCCCTGAGCTGACAAGGAACAAATCTGTCATTCTGCCCCTGAACAAGGCAATTAACCCACTGTTCCTAGGCTGTCATTGAAAATAAGAATTTGTTCTTAATTGACTTGTGTATTTAAATAAAGGTAACATAAAAATAAATGCATGCTGTTTATTGTCCCCAGCACAAGGTGCACCTGTGTAATGTTCACGCTGTTTAATCAGCTTCTTGATATGCCACACCTGTCAGGTAGATGGTTTATCTTGGCAGAGAAGAAATGCTCACTAACAGGGGTGTAAACAAATGTATGCATAAAAATTGAGAGAAATAAGCTTTTTGTGTGCATTTTGAATATTTCTGGGATATTTTATTTCAGCTCATGAAACATGGGACACTTTACGTTGTGTTTATATATTTTTTCAGTGTACTAAGCTAACATATCAAATTGCTTTAAGATAGTCATACCAATGATCATTTAGCTATTTGCTAAAAAAATGTTAGGATCTCTTTAGGTATGCATTTTTCTTTACAAAATGATCAGATGGAACATTGAATTTGGTCCATAAGAAACACATTGAATATCATACATGGCAAAACAGACAGGAAAAATAGATTTAAGAAATTGAATGTTTTGAAGTATCTGTCCTATATCTGAGAGATATAAAACACCTGAGCATTTTTTAAATGTTATTTAATAAAAACTCATATTTAACCCATTTTTTGAAGGCACTAATGTACTTACATACTTCCATTACATTTTTAAACTGGTTCGGGTTACCTTCAGACGAGTCTTATAAACGACATGTACGTGTTCGTGAAAGTCTCTGCTTTCGATGGTGGGATCGTATTAGTTTGTAGCCCAACCATTCGGATTCTACAGAGGTTTTCATGAGAGATCCCATTTTCAGGATGTCTCCTGGTCTGACAAACACTACTGTAGCTCTGCCACCTTCCACCACGAGATAAAATGTTGCAGTTTCCCGCAATTCTATGCATTCTCTTTGCTCAAACATAACACAATCAATACCGCTAAATTAATTGTTTTTGGAATGTTATATTCTCCATGACTGTGTAGCTTTTTAGTTCCGAAAGATTATATAATTTTAAAAATATATAGTTCTGAAAAATACTAAAGCCTGATCCGGGAGAACCATGGGAACTAGTGGAGCATCTACGGTTCAGCCACCACAGGTCTGTCCGGCAAGAAGAAGTCCGATGTAATTTAAACATTACAATGATCTTAGGCCACCAGATGCATCGTTATTTACAAACCGACTAAAAGTGTTTCCAAAGCAAGCACGTTGAGAGAACATTCACTAAGTGCATCGTTAGACCACGTGTCAATCCTGATAGGATCGAAAGAAAAGCAGCGCTGCTCTCAGTTCAGCTTTTTCCATTCAAATCTTACCTTAACATTAGAATTATTCCACAGTACTGACAATGGATCAGCTCCTAGAGAGATATTACCACCTACAGTCTGTCAGTAAATATTGAGGTGGCTTATATTGCTTACCCCAATAATATCGCACTAAAGAAAAATGTTGGCCCATCATTGCACACATCATGGAATATTTTGAGGCAACCGCCTTCTTCTATGGTTTGTTTGTTTATTTATTTGTTTTATTTTCTTTTGTAGTATAAATGGTTGAGAATTACAGACAGTACTGTAGCCTAGTGGCAAAATAAACTCAATATAATTTAAACATATAGGTCCATGTAACGCATTTATCTCAGTTTCCATTTGATGCATCATTTTACCTTTCACTTGTTGTATCAATTGCAATTACTCTGGAAAGTTTGTATTTGTAGTCAACTTTGTTCTGAAATTATTGACAGTCACAGTCTGAGAGATACATACATAGCCTAACCATCTTGATTTTATGTTTAGCGGAGATCTTCTGTGAATAAAGTGACACGGAAGGGCAAAAAAACATCTATCGATGCACTTTGGCTGCTTTAAAAGTGGTCTGGATCACTTGTAGATGTTTTTAAGAGCCACGTTACTAACGCAGGCTCTGGGAAACAGTTTGGCTTCTAAAGATGCATCATAAGATGGTTCTAATGATTACCTTAATGCTTGAAAGGCTCTGGTAAACAAGGCCCAGATGTCTTCAGAACAGGTTTATTACAGTAAGGGGATCAACCACACCACACACCTTGTAATGACAACTCACAGTGAAACTTACAGATTAAAGTGGTTCTATAGGAAAGACTAGAAAGAAATAACCATAAGAACTGATTTCAATTAAGCTACAAGCATACGTACAGTGGTGGGAAAAGTATCCAATTATCATGCTTGGGTAAAATTAAAGATACCTTAATAGATAAACGACTCACGTAAAAGTGAAAGTCACACAGTAAAATCCTAATTGAGTAAAAGTCTAAAAGTATTTGTTATTAAGTACACTTAATTATCAAAAGTAAATGTAATTGCTAAAATATATTTAAGTAGTAAAAGTAAAACTGTAAATTGTTTCAAATACCTTATACTTATCAAATCTTTTTAATTTACAGATAGCCAGGGGCACATTGACACTCAGACGTAATTAACAAACAAAGAATTTGTGTTTTGTGAGTCCGCTAGATCAGAGGCATCCCTGGATCACCAAATAGTAAAGTAAGGTACAGACACCCCCAAAATCAACGTAGTACTTTAAAATATTTTTACTCCACTGAATACATACGGCTACAAACAGCACAAGGTAGCATGAGGCGACCCAAAGGTTGTCCATAAATATGACTATAAACTTAACCAGATAGTATGAACAGAAGAATATATATCATAAACTAAGCATGTGGAACTGGCACACAGCTCACATGAACTAGCATGATTGGCTAACACCTTGGCTATCAGATTAGAAATAGCATGACACACATTTATGTAATTGGGAAAGTCAGTTAAATACAAATTCTTATTTTACAACCCGGACGACACTGGGCAAATTGTGCGCCGCCCTATGGGACTCCTAATCACGGCTGGTTGTGTTACAGCCCAGGCTTGAACTAGGGTCTGTAGTGACACCTCTAGCACTGATATGTAGTGTCTTAGACCACGGCACCACTCGGGGGACATAAAGCCACTCGTGTGTGTTTATCCACCAGGACAGGGAGGCAGAGCTGTGGAATGAGCCAGACAAGGGAAAGCCCTTGAGTGTGTCTGGCTACCCCGTCAAAAATGTACAGCATAGGCATCTGACCAAACAGGGTTTGGTTCTTTGTGCATCTGGCCACCCTGTCAGGAAGGTGATTGAGGTCACCAAACAGGGTGAGTGACGTGGCGGGACCGCTGCAGTCCATGCAGCAGTTCTGGAAGACGGGAGCCAACAGTATGCAGAGGTGGATCTGGTGGCGGCCACCCGCTCTGCCCAGAAACAGGCAACAGGTGAGGGCAGGTGCTACCCCCAGTGGAGAAGCAGGAGTCATCTTAACCTCTGGAATGGTGTCAGCTGAGGAAACCGGGACTGGAGATGTCAGTGCCACAGTGGCAGTGCCACAATGGTCTCAGGACTGGAGATCACAGGGCTGCAACAGCAGAGCTCAAAGAAGACCCTGAGACTAGATACTTGGGTGGCTGGAGCAATGGAGCAGCAACGGGCGAAGGAGACGCAGCAGGGTGACCAGACGAAGGTCCGGGATCAGGAGGCCAGGCCTCACCAGGAGGGCTCAACTGGGCCCCCGCAGTTCTGAAACTGTAGCTGAATTCAGCTGGATCTCCACAGCAGTGACAGGCAGAAACCTCAAAACAGCAGACGGCTGAACCCTATGTCATCGACAGGAGAGGACCCCGAGAGGAGTTGAGATCAGCTGGATCTCCACAGCAGTGACAGGCAGAGATCTCAGGCAGCTGCACAAATGAAATAGAGTGAGAAAAAGACCCAAAGAAGGGAGAGCAGGAGATCCAGGTCCAGGAGAGACTGACTGAGTGACCAGAGCTAGAGACTTGGGGCCAGACTGGACTACAGACTGCGAGCTAGGAGACATTAGGCCTATCAGGACAGACAACTCCGGGCCTACTGGGATAGGAAACTGGGGACCTAGCTTAGCAGGAGAAGTGAAGGCTGAGATGCTCTGGACCCACAGGGGCTATAGGGGCTATAGACTGAGGACCTAGTAGGGCAGAGGTTGTGGCGTCTCAAGACAGGACACTGGACACCTGCACTGCTAAAATACACTAAATTAATTTAAAAACAGAATGGAAGTACTCTGAAACACCCAAAGTGGTTCTTCAATCTGAACATTGATGTTTTAAAAATAGTTGTGCTTTCATGTGAAAGGCAGCTTCAAAACTCAAAAATTATGTTTTGGCAGACTGTGTCTCTCATACAATCAAAATACTTTTGAAATGCCAATGGTTTATTGTATAAATATTGATTGATGTTGATTTTCAGACAATATGAAAATCAAAATTTAAAAAAAGACACTGGGAATTGAATACTTTTCCTAGGGTAGACAATGGCACTAATTATGGCGATGGTTGCAAGGCCCATTGTGAGATTGCCTAAGTCCACACAAACAGTTTTCAGGACTAAATGTATGTACTGAACCACCCTTGTTACATATAGCACATGGGGCCCGATTCAGACTTGAGATAAGTAGACTTAAAGGGGAACTGCCTCCTAGAAGCAACTTCTCTAGTTATAAACAACATATGTGGCACTGATAGGAGTGAGAATTTTAGGGTGAACATTTCCTACAAAGTGGAAATAGGATTTGTTTTGTTGTCGTAATGTCAGTCTCGTCCACAATGAGATTTAGAAGTTAGTGCATCACGACTGGTATGGATGGGTTGGGTATTGGGTATTGAGTATTTACAAGTCCACTTTGGCCAATGATGTCAAATTGCCCAGAGACGACTAGGTGTGGTCGGCCCCCAGCTGCCATGTGTTGTGGACATGTTGGGCTTCCATAAAGTTGGTGCTAAATTCTAATTCATTCAACAATATTGCTCATGATGGCAAGGAATGGATTACGTAGTGTACAACAAACGTAAAACGATGGCTGTGACTGGTGTGTGGTGAGTTTCTAGCTAGCTATGACACTGTGATGTAACAAACTAAATACATAGCCTCTCCCTAATGTATTGTAATGGAATGTCATAGAGAGGAAGATTTGCATAGCTAACGTTGCAACTGACAATAAGGTTTGATAGGATGTAACGTTAGCCAGCTTTCTATCGATAACGTTTCAAATAGAAGTGGCTAGCTAAGAAGATCCCAATGCTAGCTCACGTTTGCTAGCTGGTCAATTCATTCCAACTCGGACAAAGCTATTGATAACTAACCTGGATTTGTAAGATAGGTAGCTAGCTACTTTTATGAGAACATGCATGTTATTTGAGTTAGCACTTGCTCTCGATAACTCGGGTCTAGGGCTGTTGCGGTGACTGTATTACCAACACACTGGCAGTCATGAGTCATGATTGCAGTCAAATTCCATGTGACCGTTTAGTCACGGTAACTAGGCTTCTCAAAAATGCACTCTGATGCTGCTGATGGTCATTAGTAGCATACCAAACATTCTAAGTGTCTGGTACTCAGCACTCTATTGTTCCTCTAATTACTCTGAAAACAATGCAAATGTTATTAAAAATCAAATCAAGCACTTCACAAGTGCCCATAAGCGCAACATTTCTATAGGCTATGGAATTGCATGAGAAAACAGAGTTTATTTTGTGCTTTTCCACCTCAATTGGTAGTTACAGTCTTGTCTCATTGCTGCAACACACCAACAGACTCGGAGAGGCTAAGGTCAAGAGCCAAGCCCACTGCTTATTGACATACTCGCTTAACCTCTTACCTCCACCCGACACGCAGGAGTCCCATCTAGACACCTGGAAATGCAAATGCGCTACACTAAATGCTAATAGCACTCGTTAAAACTCAAACGTTCATTAAAATACACATGCAGGGTACTGAATTAAAGCTACACTCGTTGTGAATCCAGCCAACAAGTCAGATTTTTTAAATGCTTTTCGGTGAAAGCATGAGAAGCTATTATCTGATAGCATGCAACACCCCTAAAGACCCGCAGGGGACGTAAACAAAATAATTAGCATAGTCGGCGCTACACAAAATGCAGAAATAAAATATAAAACATTCATTACCTTTGACCATCTTCTTTGTTGGCACTCCTAGATGTCCCATAAACATCACTATTGGGTATTTTTTTATTATTAAATCGGTCCATATATAGCCTAGATATCGATCTATGAAGACTGTGTGATCATGGAAAAAAACAGCGTTATAACGCAACGTCATTTTTTAAAATTAAAAAAGTCGACGATAAACTTTCACAAAACACTTCGAAATACTTTTGTAATGCAACTTTAGGTATTAGTAAACGTTAATAATCGATCAAATTGATCACGAGGCGATGTATATATATAGCTGTATGTCTTGAAATAATGTCTGGATAAATCTCAACCAAAATATCCGGTCGGAGACCGGAAGAAATGGGCTGCCTCTTGTCCGTTTGACCAAGAAACAAATCCTAGGCAAATGTCAAGACTGTTGACATCGTGTGGATGTCAAACGGCTCCAGGTAATGTGGTTTCTATTCAACAATACATACAAGTGGCGCATTGATTTATTTTCCAGTTTTCAGTGATCAGATTTTCCTGCGCTTTTCGATGAAACGCACGTTCTGTTATAGTCACAGCCGTGATTTAACCAGTTTTAGAAACGTCTGGGTGTTTTCTATCCACACATACTAATCATATGCATATACTATATTCCTGGCATGAGTAGCAGGGCGCTGAAATGTTGCGCGATTTTTAACAGAATGTTCAAAAAAGTAGGATCAACAGGTTAACCTGGAAACCAGCACCATTAATGTGTCAGAGGAAACACTGTCCAACTGACAACTGAAGACAGCTTGAAGGTGCCTGGCCTCCGCTAACCCGGACGACGCTGGGCCAATTGTGTGCCACCTCATGGGTCTCCTGGGGCCAGCCGGCTGTAACACAGCCTGGAGTGACACCTCAAGTAGTGTAATTCAGTGCCTAATATCATTGCGCCACTCAGGAGGCGTGAGAAAACAGAGTTTTGATGGCCTCTATTAAAAAGAGTACATTGCTTCGCTTTACAACTGGATTATGTCCTACCTGGCTGGCATGAAAATGAACCACAGGGGCGGCAGGGTAGCCGAGTGGTTAGAGCGTTGGACTAGTAACCGAAGGGTTGCAAGTTCATATCCCTGAGCTGGCAAGGTACAAGTCTGTCGTTCTGCGCCTGAACAGGCAGTTAACCCACTGTTCCTAGGCCGTCATTGAAAATAAGAATTTGTTCTTAACTGACTTGCCTGGTAATTTTTTTATATATAGAATACTATCAAGTTGCATTATTAACTCCAAATTAAGCATAAAGGAGGACCTGTTTCTCAACAAATTTTATTTGTCACATACACATGGTTAGCAGATGTTAATGCCAGTGTAGCGAAATGCTTGTGCTTTTCTAGTTCTAGTCCACAGAATAGCCACGTGTCACGCCCTGACCATAGAGAGCCCCAGGGGTCTCTATGGTGTTTTAGGACAGGGCGTGACTAGGGGGTACTTACAGTGGTCCTTTTTCCCACCTGCGTTGTGGGCTATTGTATTGGTTTAGTGCTATGTACGCTACAAACTGCACGTTCGATAATTATTTGCTGTTTGAAGCTTCACCTCAATAAATATATGGAACTCTACTCACGCTACGCTTTGGTCCACTCATTCTTACAACGAACGTGACACGGCATTTTAAAAAACTCCCTAGGAAATTGTTTGGAGATAATATATTTTCTATTTTAGTCAGCTATGTTAAATTCTTCATACTATAAAATAATATAAAATAATGCCATGGAATTCTAAGCAAATCTTGTCTGAGAAATGAGCTAGTGTAGCCCACAGCCACATTAGCATAGCCAGATCAGGGCCTAACAGAAGGACAACTCAGAGTAAGCTATTATTTTCTTCTGAAATAGACAACATTTTCTTCATGTCATGATTCTTTAGACCTGTCTAAAATAAATAATGGATTTATTGTGATGGTGTAGGCTATATTAAATGGGTTTATTAGACTTGTAGATGTAGATGTTCCAAAGGTCTGCATCAGTGGCTTGTAGGCTCATGGAAGCCAGGAGATGCTACTGTTAATTAACAGTCAACTATCATGAGACAGGCAGTTCTTTTCTTGACAATCACCAGCTGACAAAATCTCCTTACCACCACAGGTACTAGCAGAATTCTGGCTTTAACTTAATTGAACTGGGAGTCATATTCAAAGGCTAGGTCAGTTAGCACTAGCTAGGTAGCATTTAGTGGCTTTGTCTGCTACTAGTGCCAAAAAACACTTGCCTGTTATCATAAAAGTATATTGTGAATTTTTTTTATGGCAAAAATAAATGAAGGAAGGTATTTGTCAAGCCTGAGTACCAATCGTTTGAGCTAACAAGCTAAATGTTTGTGTCGGCAAGCATTCATTAATGTAACGTTACACAGTTGGTAGCATATGAATAGTAAAATGGCGCCGACAGAGAGGGCTGCCGTGCATCTTGCTCTTAGGTAACTTTGCAGTATTATTATTTTTTTACAAGCATTTCGCTACACCCGCAATAACATCTGCTAAGCATGTGTATGTGACCAATAAAATTTGATTTGATTTGATAGTGCTTCCAAGACAACTTGGAACTCAAGGTCAATTTTTTTTTTTTCCTAGTCGGAGCTTGTTTTTTCCCTTGGGTTCCCAGATAACTTCAAAGTGCTGAAGTCAGAAGTCTGAAGTCAGATTTCCCGGTTCCCAGTTGTTTTGAACGCGACAATAGTAATGGCATCAGCGTCACTGGCCTGAATCTATTCTGTCCTTAGTCACTCTAATAGTGTAATTACTTCCAAACTAGAGAGAGGTTATTTTTATCTCAATATAAAAATAAAACCATCAAGAGCTATGATGAAACTGGCACTCATGAGGACCGCCACAGGAAAGGAAGACTCAGAGTTACTTCTGCTGCAGAGAATAAGTTCATGAGAGTTACCAGCCTCAGAAATTGTAGCCAAAATAAATGCTTCAGAGTTTAAGTATCAGACACATCTCAACATCAACTGTTCAGAGGAGACTGTGTAAATCATGGTTCAATTGCTGCAAAGAAACCACTACTAAAGGACATCAATAATAAGAAGAGACTTGCTTGGGCCAGGGGACACGAGCTATGGACATTAGCCCGGTGGAAATCTGTCCTTTTGTCGAGTCCAAATGTGATGTTTTTGGTTTCAACTGCCATGTCCTTGTGAGATGCGGAGGAGGTGAACGGATGATCTCTGCAAGTGTGGTTCCCAACGTGATGCATGGAGGAGGAGGTGTGATGGTGACACTGTGGGTGATTTATTTAGAATTCAAGGCACATTTAACCAGCATGGCTACCACAGCATTCTGCAGCAATATGCCATCCCATCTGGTTTGCACTTAGTGGGACTATAATTTGCTTTTCAACAGGACAATGATACAACACACCTCCAGGCTGTGTAATTGCTATTTTTGAAGGAGAGTGATTGTCACGACTTCTACCTATGTCGCTTCCTCTCCTTGTTCGGGCGGTGTTCGCCGGTCGACGTCACCGGTCTTCTAGCCATCGCCGATCCGTTTTTCCACACTCCTGGTTTTCATTTCCTCATTACGTGTTGTGTATTTAACCCTCTGTTCCCCCCATATCTTTGTGTGAAATTGTTTATTGTAAGTGCTTGTGCAAATGTTGACTGGTGCGCGTCGGGTTTTGTACCCATATTGTTGTTTTCTTAATGCCTTTGGTTTTGGAATTAAACTGCTCCGGCTATTACCTAGTTCTGCTCTCCTGCGTCTGACTTCCCTTTCACCAGTTACGCACTCCTTACAGTGATGGAGTGCTGCATAAGATTACCTGGGCTCCACAATCACCTGATCTACACGCAATTGAGATGGTTTGGGAAGAGTTGGACCGCAGAGTGAAGAAAAAGCAGCCAACAAGTGCTCAGCATATGTGGGAACTCCTTCAAGACTGCTGGAAAAGCATTCCAGGCGAAGCTAATTGAAAGAATGCCAAGAGTGTGCAAAGCTGTCATTAAGGCAGAGTGGCTATTTTGAAGAATCTGTAACATTTTGATTTAACACTTTTTTTTAGCTTATTACATGACTCCATATTTGTTATTTCCTAGTCAGCATGTTATGCAGCCCGAAATCTCTTAGGTGGCCCGCCCAAGGCTTTGAATGGCTGCTTACAGTGTCATGTATCAATCCCTGCTTACAGTATCATGCTTGTATACCTTTCATACTGAATGTTTTAGTGTTCTGTTTTTACTGTCCGTATCTTGCTGTGTGTTTTACTATATATTTACGACAACAAAATACTATATTTTATTTCAGATATATTTACTCTATACATAGATTTCCAGGAAGGTCACCTGCATACTAACATGACCTTGTGATTTTGCGATAATCACCCTCGTTAGAGACCATGTATACTATCGCTATAATTGATCAGACCTTGCAGATCTGCATACATTAATTTACCACCATTTAGATCAACCTCACCATCACTGTGTGAACTTGAATTCTCTACGTTCTATCTCCTCCCCTCTCTCTCTCTCTCCCTCTCTTCCCTTCAGCCCCCCCCCCTTTCTCTCACTCTTGCTAATAAAGCCAGTTTCCCTGCTGATGGAAAATTGTCTGTTTACCTCGAGCTACAGGGGGTCTGGCAATCAGTCCTTAATAAAGCAGGGACGGTTAACGTGCTGTGCCGGGGATCTCCCTTGGGACGGGAAGCCACCTCCGCTTGACATGCAGGTGTCTCTGCCCGCCAATAAGTGCAGCATGTCACATAATAGTTGTTACCCAGCTTAACCGTACAGCAACTCAGGGAAATGTGTGTGTGTGTGTGTGTGTGTGGGGTGGGGGGGGGTATGCTCAAAACCCACTTCATGCTCTTTCCTGTCTCTTTTTTTCTTTGTAGTCTAGTGAGTGAGAAATACTGTACAAAGTAGGAAATAATGAAAAAAACATATCATTTTGATTTCAACTACCTACTGCCCTTTTCTATTCTATCACTGTTTTTGTAAGTGCAGATTGAATAGAATTCCATCCTTACCCTAAAAACAACCCTCTCTATACATGGCGGTGGATAGATCTACAGAGGAAGGCGGAGAGAATCCGTGACACAGAGGAGAGCAATCTGGGTTGAGTGACCCGTCTTGAAGCCTGACTGGTTAGGGGTCCATAAGATCCTCTGTGATACAGAGAAGTGCAGTCTGGGTTGAGTGACCCGTCTTGAAGCCTGACTGGTTAGGAGTCCATAAGATCCTCCGTGACACAGAGAAGTGCAGTCTGGGTTGAGTGACCCGTCTTGAAGCCTGACTGGTTAGGGGTCCATAAGATCCTCCGTGACACAGAGAAGGGCAGTCTGGGTTGAGTGACCCGTCTTGAAGCCTAACTGGTTAGGGGTCCAGAAGATCCTCCCTGACACAGAGAAGAGCAGTCTGGGTTGAGTGACCCGTCTTGAAGCCTGACTGGTTAGGGGTCCAGAAGATCCTCCCTGACACAGAGAAGGGCAGTCTGGGTTGAGTGACCCGTCTTGAAGCCTGACTGGTTAGGGGTCCATAAGATCCTCTGTGATACAGAGAAGTGCAGTCTGGGTTGAGTGACCCGTCTTGAAGCCTGACTGGTTAGGGGTCCATAAGATCCTCTGTGATACAGAGAAGTGCAGTCTGGGTTGAGTGACCCGTCTTGAAGCCTGACTGGTTAGGAGTCCATAAGATCCTCCGTGACACAGAGAAGTGCAGTCTGGGTTGAGTGACCCGTCTTGAAGCCTGACTGGTTAGGGGTCCATAAGATCCTCCGTGACACAGAGAAGGGCAGTCTGGGTTGAGTGACCCGTCTTGAAGCCTAACTGGTTAGGGGTCCAGAAGATCCTCCCTGACACAGAGAAGAGCAGTCTGGGTTGAGTGACCCGTCTTGAAGCCTGACTGGTTAGGGGTCCAGAAGATCCTCCCTGACACAGAGAAGAGCAGTCTGGGTTGAGTGACCCGTCTTGAAGCCTGACTGGTTAGGGGTCCAGAAGATCCTCCCTGACACAGAGAAGAGCAGTCTGGGTTGAGTGACCCGTCTTGAAGCTTGACTGGTTAGGGGTCCAGAAGATCCTCCCTGACACAGAGAAGAGCAGTCTGGGTTGAGTGACCCGTCTTGAAGCCTAACTGGTCAAGAAGATCGTTCTGAGAGCTAATGAGAGAGTTGATCAGAGACAGCACTCTCAAGTGTTTTGGAAAGAAAAAAAAGAAGGGATACAAGTCTATAGTTTTTGACGCCAGATGAGTCGCGTTGGTTTCTTGGGTAAGGGGAGCGACTTGGGCCATTTTGAAGTCCGATTGAACGCAGCCAGTGGGCAAGTAAGAGTTGATGAGGGAGGTGGGGAATGGGAGAAGGTCTCCAGAGAGTCTGGAGGAGGGGATAGGGTCAACTCCTCAATGCCATCAGATGAATCCCGGAACATATTCCAGTCTGTGCTAGCGAAACAGTCCTGTAGCTTAGCATCTGCATTATTGGACCACTTCCGTATTGAGTGCATCACTGGTGCTTCCTGTTTGAGTTTTTGCTTGTAAGCAGGAATCAGGAGGATAGAGTTATGGTCAGATTTATCCAAATGGAGGATGAGGGTGAGCTTCGTGTGTGTCGAGTAAAGTGATGTAGAGTTGTATCACCTCTAGTTGCACAGGTGACATGCTGGTACAAATGATGTGAAATGGATTTCAGTTTCCCTGCATTAGTCACCAGCCACTAGGAACACTGCCTCTGGGTGAGAATTTTCTTGTTTGCTTATGGCCTTATACAGCTTGTTGAATACAGCTTCTTGGTGCCATCCTCGGTTTGTGATGGTAAATAGACAGCTACGAAAACTATACATTTATTCTCTCTTGATAAATATTGTGGTCTACAGCTTATCATCCAGTATTTTTCATTTAACTAGGCAAACCAGGTATAACACATTCTTATTTACAATGGCAGCCAAACCCTAACCTGGATTACGCTAGGCCAATTGTGCGCCGCCTTAAGGGACTCCCAATCACAGCCAGTTGTGATAGAGCCTGGAATCGAACCAGGATCTGTAGTGATGCCTCTAGCACTGAGATGCAGTGCCTTAGACCGCTGCGCCACTCAGGAGAACACAACTAACTGGAGACTACCTTAATGTTAGAAATTTTGCACAATTTGTTGTTAATATAGAGACACACACCACCTCTGAGTTTCCTCGACACAGCCGTTCTGTCCTATAAATGGCAATAGCAGAGCAGTGTTTTTGAAACGGCTGAAATAGACAATTCCTAGTATTTGAGACTTGTTTTATTGAGTGTTCACCTGAAATTGCAGAAACATCATGTTACGTTCTGAATTCGTCGTAGAAGCTACTGGCTGCACTAAGCAACGTAAAATATGGAAGTCCATCACAAAAACATGTAAGATGTAGATCATAAAAGAGACATGCGGTCAGGATCAGCAGTGCTACCCTGTGAAAATGAATTTAAAAAGTGCTTATTTAAAAAAAAAAAATCTTCAAACTCAATACAAGGTGTTGACATGACTTGTTCATGTGTGTTTCTGCCTTATACTGCCAGCTAACGGACACCAAAGGTAGAGCTTTGCTGCCTTTCATGTGTCAATATGACCCATCCATTTTCATTGCACTCAAATAATAAATGTGCATGTGTATTGGTGTGAAAAAAGTAGCTGGCTCCTGCCTATGGACGTCACACTTCATCTGTCGCCTTTTGGAGGTTATGATCGTTTTACTGCTGGCTAACATAATGCATCTGAAACAACAGTTTTCAAAGTTGGATTTTCTAGCAAAACAGGTGGTGATAAGGGATGGAGACCAACACCTGCATTTAGAAGGGACAGATAGAAAATAACATGTTCATTTCAAGTTGTATCTACGGAAAAACAAGCTCTGTGGCTGCGCTGCTAGCAGCCGACTCTACTGCTTCCCCTGCCTGATGTTTTCCACCAGTGAAAGGATCTGGACAAGAGCCGGTTACTGCGACTTGAACAACTTGCCTATAGCACTCAACAAGCATGAGAAATGTGTGCGTCACACCCAAAGCCAGATAGCTCTTAAGACATTTGGTAGCTCATGGGTAGATCTGGCATTGAATGAACGGAGATCGAACATCAGAATGCCAAAGTAAAAGAGAACTGTCAGATTTTGAAAGACCTAATTAATGTTACACGCTACCGAGGTAAACAGGAGTAGGCATTTTGTGGCAACGATGAGTGCCAGCTCATCAAACAGGGGCAACTATGTGAAACTATTACATGCCTTAGTTTGTTAAAAATAATAATATATATATAACTGTTAGCAACCCATTTAGAGACTGCAAATATGCAAATTTCCGATATCTCATTAAACATTTGCATATAAGCACAAACATATATTTCTTTACAGTACAGTAGATAAAGTCACCCTAAATATTCTGTTTTCACATATTAGATACATACTTATTTCATCTTTCTATCTGTAAAATACAAAAGAAAGATGTTGTCAAATGCATTTTTGCGACACCAATTACCTATGTGTAAGACTAGAGAATACATCTAAGGATAAAGACACTATTTGGTGAAAGCAGATGCTTCAGAGGCTCAGAAAAAAATAGTTGGTGTGGGAAGAGTCTGACTTTCGGAAAATGGCAGTTAAAGACTAGTACACTGAATTTAGACTACCAAACACCTATTTGGACACAATCAACATCTCTCTGAAGTAATTTACTACATTAGTCCAGTTTGCAACATTCTCTATGAAATTGGCTTTTAAATTGTCTGAGCATTGAAATGATGGATATATGTCCTTTTAACCTTTTACTGCAGTGGGCAAAATCAGGGTCATACAGTGTTTCTTGGTACTTATACTTTGAAACAAAATATACACCTCACAGACATGGTTATGGGCTTAAAAAAGACACCTGTACCATGTCAGATATAGAGTTGGAATGTATTACATTTTGCATTTGTGTCCCAATATTACACTTTATGCACCACCGGTTAAACGTTTTAGAACACCTGCTCATTCGAGGATGTTTCTTTATTTTTTAAAACTATTTTTACTATTAAATCACACATGGAATCATGTAGTAAACAAAAAAGTGTTAAAAAAATCTAAATATATTTTACATTTGAGATTCTAGCCACCCTTGATGACAGCTTTGCACACTCTTGGCATTCTCTCAACCAGCTTCACCTGGAATGCTTTTCCAAAAGTCTTGAAGGAGTTTCCATATATGTTGAGCACTTGTTGGCTGCTTTTCCTTTGCTCTGTGGTCCGACTCATCCCAAACCATCTCAATTTGGTTGAGGTTGGGTGATTGTGCAGGCCAGGTCATCTGATGCAGCATTCCATCACTCTCCTTGGTCAAATAGCCCTTACACAGCCTGGAGATGTGTTGGGTCACTGTCGTGTTGAAAAACAAATGACAGTCCCACTAAGCCCAAACCAGATGGGATGGCGTATCGCTGTAGAATGATGTGGTAGCCATGCTGGAAAAGTGTGCCTTGAAATCTAAATAAATCAGAATGTTACCAGCAAAGAACCCCCAAACCATAACACCACCTCCTCCATGCTTTACGGTGGGAAATACACATGAGGAGATAATCCGTTCTCACAAAGACACGGCGGTTGGAACCAAAAATCTCAAAATTTCCTCCGGTCTGATGTCCAATCCTTGTGTTTCTTGGCCCAAGCAAGTTTCTTCTTATTATTATCCTTTCGTAGTGGTTTCTTTGCAGCAATTAAACCATGAAGGCCTGATTCACACAGCCTCCTCTGAACAGTTGATGTCGAGATGTGTCTGTTACTTGAACTCTGAAGCATATATTTGGGTTCCAATTTCTGAGGCCTGGTAACTCTAATGAACTTATCCTCTACAGCAGAGGTAACTCTGGGTCTTCCATTCCCGTGGCGGTCCTCATGAGACCCAGTTTCATCATAGAGCTTTATGGGGCTTTTTGAGACGGCACTTGAAGAAATGTACTTGATTTTGATATCTTAAAGTAATGGACTGTTGTTTCCCTTTGCTCATCACACATGAAGAAGGAAATAAGGTACACAAATTACCTTTTTAAGAAGGCACAAATGCATTCCAGGGGACTACCTCATGAAGCTTGTTGAGAGAATGCCAAGAGTGTGCAAAGCTGTCATCAAGGCAAGGGGTGGCTATTTGAAGAATATTAAACCTATTTTGATTTAAGACTTTTTTGTTATTTCATAGTTTTGATGTCTTCACTATTCGTCTACAATGTAGAAAATTGTAAAAAATAAAGAAAAACCCTTGAATCAGTAGGTGTTCTAAAACTTTTGACCGGTAGTGTACATCACAGAAGACTGAAATGTAACAAAATCGTTTGAGATAGAAACACTGGATTCTCAGCAGTTTTTTAAATCATGTTTATTCTCTCTGGGATAGGGGGACACAAATGTCCCACTTGGCCAATTGCCAGGAAAAATGCAGAGCGCCAGATTCAAATAAAATAATATCAAATTCAAACTTTCATTAAATCACACATGCAAGATAGCATATTAAAGCTACACTCGTTGTGAATCCAGCCAACATGTCAGATTTTTAAAAGGCTTTTCGGCGAAAGCATAAGAAGCTATTATCTGATGATAGCACAGCAGTAAACAAAGCGAGTAGCATATTTCAACCCTGCAGGCGCTACACAAAAGGCAGAAATAAAATATAAAAAATCCCTTACCTTTGACGAGCTTCTTTTGATGGCACTCCAATATGTCCCATAAACATCACAAATGGTCCTTTTGTTCGATTAATTCCGTCCATATATATCCAAAATGTCAATTTATTTGGCGTGTTTGATCCAGAAAAAAACAGCTTCCAATTTGAGCAAAGTCACTATAAAATATTTATACTTTATTATTTTTATTATTATTTTATATAATATTTATACTTTGCCAAAACATTTCAAAATACTTTTGTAATACAACTTTAGGTATTTTTAAACGTTAATAATCGATCAAATTGAAGACGGGTCTATCTGTTTTCAATAGAGGACGAGAGAAAACTAATGCTACTTTTCAAGTCTTGGCCAACTCTCAACAGCGTTACCCTTTTCCAGGATGGCCGTACTTCTTCATTGCACAAAGGAATAATCTCAACCAAAGACTGGTGACATCCGGTGGAAGCGGTAGGAACTGCAAACAAGTGCGTAAGAAATATTGATTCCCCATTGAACAGACAGCGACCTCAAAAACAAATAATTCTGAATGGTTAGTCCTCTGGGTTTTGCCTGCTACGTATGTTCTGTTATACTCACAGACATGATTCAAACAGTTTTAGAAACTTCAGAGTAGTTTCTATCCAAATCTACTAACTATATGCATATCTTATATTCTTGGCATGTGTAGCATGAAAATGGGCACGCTATTTATCCAAAAGTGAAAATGCTGCCTCCTATCCCAAAGAGGTTTTAATAAGGAAATTATGTAGCATATGAATAACATTCCACCCATGAGGCCACTAATTCATTAGACTGCAGGAAAGAGCTACAAGTGGTTACAATTCATGACATTTTGATGAAGGTATTATGATAAACTAACAAAAATATTCACTTTCATCATTTGACAGTTGTATTTGAATATACAAATATTTATAGACCAAAAGAAAGTGCTTACCCAGCCTTAGACCTCACCGCACATCACTGAAACATACAAATAGGATATGTTTGTTTTTGTATCATAGTTTGGTAAATTCAGAGTACCACAGATCCAAGAGTGGTGGTGGAGAGGATATTGATTTCCTGAGGACCAGACTTTTTCCTGATCTGTTAGTCGTAATTCAACCTAACCAACAACAGCCCCTAGTTGTTGCATATGTCATTAAAAAGATACTTATACAATATGTCATCATTATTGTGTTGATTGATTCATTTTGGTCAATTTTTTGGGGTAGAACTCTCTTTCGCAACCCCGTTGCTCACACTCTGGGCCTAATAATTAAAACAATTATTTAAAAATGACAAATGTTCAAAGGGAGGACACACAGACCCCCATCAGATTGTGCAGCCCCACTTGTATTCAAAGTCAGGAACCCATGCATAGACCTACAGGTATGATTGAAGAATGAAGCAGGTGTTCAACATGGGATTTGCTGCACAGAAAACAGCAGTTGACCACTCCACTTGTCTACACTTTAATCAAATCAGTAGGCCTATATCAATATATTTTGAAATGCCATATAAGTATCACAACATTTGCAGCTTTTATAAGCTTAAAATCTGTTTTCTTTGATAATATTTTGCACCAGAATGAGGCTCTCTCTCCATTACCTGATGTTTCTGCAGGATTCAACATCATCGAAGGTTTTCATAATTTATTTGCAGATATTCGTCAAACAGCAGTAGTTGCCTACCAGTATGCAAATTTAAGGAGCCAAATGAATTGCTCTCTCATTAATATGATTTGGTTCCATTCACCTGAAAGAGCTGGTCAAAAAGAGACTTTTGTTTGCGAACAACCCATCACTAGACTACACTAACGAGTCACTTTAGCAATCACTGGCAAGTCTCAACAGGGGCTTCGAATCCTAGGAAAAAACAAACAAGATAATTTGGTTTACTTGTCCCGATGTGATGCCATGGACATATAACTATGATTTATGAATAGCAAAGGGATACAGTATAGGAGATTGACTTTATTTAGTTAGTTCAACACCTTTTTTTTAAAGTGGCTTGCGAAAGTATTCACCCCCTTGGCATTTTTCACATTTGTTGCCTTACAACATGTAATTAAAATAGATTTTTGGGGGGTTTGTATATAATTTTGATTTACACAACATGACTACCACTTTCCAAGATGCAAAATATTTTTTATTGTGAAACAAACCAGAAATAAGACAAAAAACAGAACATGAGTATGCATAACTGTTCAGAAAAGTAAATACTTTGTAGAGCCACCTTTTCAAGAAACTATAGCTGCAAGTATATTGGGGTAGGTCTGTATAATCTTGGCACATCTAGCCACTGGGATTTTTACCCATTCTTCAAGGCAAAACTGCTCAAAACTGCTCATTCAAGTTCGATGGCTTCCGCTGGTGGACAGCAATCTTTTATTCATACCACAGATCCTCAGTTGAAATGAGGAAAGGGCTTTGAATAGGCCATTCCAATACATTTACATGTTAACCTTCATAAACATCCCTGGTGTTGCTTTAGCAGTATGCTTAGGGCCATTGTCCTGCTGGAAGGTGAACCTCCGTCCCAGTCTCAAATCTCTGGAAGATTGAAACAGGTTTCCCTCAAGAATTTCCCTGTATTTAGCGCCATCCATTATTCCTTCAATTCTGACCAGTTTCCCAGTCCCTGCCAACGAAAAAACGTCCCCACAGCATGATGCTGCCACCACCATGTGGGAACTGTGGGGATGATGTTCCCGGAGTCAATCAATCAAATGTATTATTAAAGCCCTTACATCAGCTGATGTCACAAAGTGCTTATACAGAAACACAGCCTAAATCACCAAACAGCAAGCAATGCAGGTGTAGAAGCACAGTGGCTAGGAAATACTCCCTAAAAAGGCCAGAACCTAGCCTGGTTCATCTAGGGTTCTTCTTATGAGGGGTGGTCAGTCCTCTTCTGGCTGTGCCGGGTGGAAATTATAACAGAACATGGCCAAGATGTTCAAATGTTCATAGATGACCAGCAGGGTCAAATAATAATAACCACAGTGGTTGTCGAGGGTGCAACAGGTCAGCACCTCAGGAGTTAATGTCAGTTGGTTTTTCATAGTCGATCACTCAGAGAATCTCTACCGCTCCTGCTGTCTCTAGAGAGTTGAAAACAGTAGGTCTGGGACAGGTAGCACGTCCGATGAACAGGTCAGGGTTCCATAGCCTCAGGCAGAACAGTTGAAACTGGAGCAGCGGCACGGCCAGGTGGACTGGGGACAGCAAGGAGTCATCAGGCCAGGTAGTCCTGAGGCATGGTGCTCGGGCTCAGGTCCTCCAAAAGAGAGAGCATACTTGAATTCACACAGGACACCGGATAAGACAGGATAAATACTCCAGATATAACAGACTGACCCTAGTCCCCTGACACAAACTACTGCAGAATAAATACTGGAGGCTGAGACAGGAGGGGTCAGGAGACCCCAGGCAGGATATAACCCCACCCAATTTGCCAAAGCACAGCCCCCACACCACTGGAGGAATATCTTCAACCACCAACTTACCATCCTGAGACATGGCCGAGTATAGCCCACGAAGATCTCCGCCACGGCACAACCCATGGGGGGGGGGGGGGGGCGCCAACCCAGACAGGAAGATCACGTCAGAGACTCAACCCACTCAAGTGACACGTGATGAGATGTGTTAGGTTTGTGCAAGACATAGCATTTCCCTTGTTGTCCAGAAAGCAACATTTTAGTTTCACCTGACCAGAGTACCTTCTTCCGTATGTTTGGGGAGTCTCCCACATCCCTTTTGGCGAACACCAAATGTGTTTGCTTATTTTTTTCTTTAAGCAATTACTTTTATTCTGGCCACTCTTCAGCTCTGTGGAGTGTACGGCTTAAAGTGGTCCTATGGACAGATACTCCAATCTCCGCTCTGGAGCTTTGCAGATTCTTCAGGGTTATCTTAAGTCTCTTTGTTGCCTATCTGATTAATGCCCTCCTTGCCTTGTCTGTGAGTTTTGGTGGGTGGCCCTCTCTTGGCAGGTTTGTTGTGGTGCCATGTTCTTTCAATTTAAAAAAAAGAATGGATTTAATGGTGCTCCTTGGGATGTTCAAAGTTTGGGGTAATTTTTCAGTACCCAACCCTGATCTGTAGTTCTCCCCAACTTCGACCCTGACCTGTTTGGAGAGCTCCTTGGTCTTCATGGCGCCGCTTGCTTAGTGGTGTTGCAGACTCTGGGGCTTTTAAGAACAATTGTGTGTATATATACTGAGATCATGTGACAGATCATGTGACTGCACACAGGTGGACTTATCTGGTTATGTGACTTCTGAAGGTAATTGGTTGCACCAGATCTTATTTAGGGGCTTCATAGCAAAGGCGGTGAATACATATACACACACCTCTTTTCCATTTTCCATTTTTTTGATTTTTTTTTAAACAAGTCATTTTTCACTTCAGCAATTTGGACTATTTTGTGTATGACAATTACATGAAATCCAAATCCAAATCCATTTAAATTACAGGTTGTAATGCAACAAAATAGGGAAAAGACCAAGGGTTACTTTTGCACTGTAAACTATTATTAACCGGGTAGTTTGGATAATGATTGGCTAAACAGCATTTAGCCAGTTGTATGTGAGACTATATACCATGACTATGACGTTTAGCCTTTTCACCTTTATATCGTTGCACCTTTTCACCTCCATAAAATGGCTACATTAACAACAGTTTGACATGTCGATGTACAAAATAAGTGTTTAGATAAACTTGAGAGAAACCGAAATGAAAAGAGAATCGTGAAACATACAAAGTGGGCACATACCTGTACATGCTTCACTGACTGGTGGGCAGAAAACGGGATTCATTGTGAGTATGGGAATACAACCAAAACGGAGCTGAACGTCATTCTACAGGACTTGAATGTTTCAGTGAGAAACATGAATGCCGAAGAATATGGGATTAACATAGCAGCCACGCTGGTTACGCTGGTTTGAACTGACATATCAACGACCCCACTCTGTTTGGCATTGGATTATACAGAAGGACACCGAATTCACAATGAGCAAAAATGTGTCTGTCATCGTAATTAAAGTTGAGGGAAGAGGGGCATGATAAAGCTGCCCACCAGTGAACGGCACATTGTATGTAACCGTTAGCTATCTAAATCATTTGAATGTACACTGACAATATAACCAACCGGTAGCTACAGTTTTGGAAAAAATATGGAAAGTTGGTTAGGGCATCTACCTTGTGCATGACACAATTATTGTTTCCAACAATTGTTTACAGACAAATTATTTAACTTATAATTCACTGTATCACAATTCCAGTGGGTCAAAAGATTACATACACTAAGTTGACAGTGCCTTTAAACAGCTTGGAAATTTCCTGAAAATTATTTTATGGCTTTAGAAGCTTCTGATAGGCTAATTGAGTCAATTGGAGTTGTACCTGTGGATGTATTTTAAGGCCTAACTTCAAACTCAGTGCCTCTTTGCTTGACATCATGGCAAAATCAAAATACATCAGCCAAGACCTCAGACAAAAAAACTGTAGACCTCCACAAGTCTGATTCATCCTTGTGAGCAATTTCCAAATGCCTGAAGGTACCACGTTCATCTGTACAAACAATGGTACGCAAGTACAAACACCATGGGACCCACACAGCTGTCATACCGCTCAGGAAGGAGACGCATTCTGTCTCCTAGAGATGAACATACTTTGGTGCGAAAAGTGCAAATCAATCCCAGAACAACAGCAACTGCAAAAGTATCTATATCCACAGTAAAACGAGTCCTATATCGACATAACCTGAAAGGCTGCTAAGCAAGGAAGAAGCCACTGCTCCTAAACCACCGTAAAAATAGCCAGACTATGGTTTGCAGCTGGTCACAAATATCATACTTTTTGGAGAAATGTCCTCTGGTCTGATGAAACAAAAATAGAACTGTTCGGCCATAATGACCATTGAAGCAACATCTCAAGACATCAGTCAGGAAGTTAAAGCTTGGTTGCAAATGGTTCTTCAAAATGGAAAATGACCCCAAGCATACTTCCAAAGAAGTGGCAAAATGGCTTAAGGACAACAAAGTCAAGGTATTGGATTGGCCATCACAAAGCCCTGACCTCAATCCTATAGAAAATAGTGGGCAGAACTGAAAAAGCGTGTGCGAGCAAGGAGGCCTACAAACCTGACTCAGTTACAGCAGCTCTGCTGAAAGGCAATGCTACCAAATACTAATTGAGTGTATGTAAACGTCTCCCCCACTGGGAATGTGATGAAAGAAATAAAAGCTGAAATAAATAATTATCTCTACTATTATTCTGACATTTCACATTCTTAATATGGTGATCCTAACTGACCTAAGACGGAATTTTTACTAGGATTAAATGTCAGGAACGGTGAAAAACTGTTTAAATATATTTGGCTAAGGTGTATGTAATCATCCAACTTCAACCGTATGTATTCCTAACTATTTGCTAAAGTTATTTTGTCTTATGTTTCAGGTCACACAAAAAAGATGATTGGAGTGAACACCCTCGCAAAATGCTGCCAAAGATCTACAAAATAGCTGTCCCTTCGCAGATCTACACAAACTGCTTTCGAACCACCATGATCCAGAAACTGTTGAATGATCGAGCCACGAGAAATAAAGGTGCGAGAAATACTGTCTGTCAAATGACACATATTTGAAAACTCTCTTCAAAGTTACTGGAGGGCAAATCTGGTAGCGGTGGAGCACTATTCTCTCTGACATCACAGCAGCAGCTTCCCCAGTTAAAGGAACGGCATCCATTTCCAGCAGCATGGAGCCAGCTAACGACAACATGGGCAAGCCAACAACAAATTAAAACATGGGACAATTTATTTTCATTCCTGCACAATACATGTCAACATTCAGATCAACATGAATAAATCATTGGCATGTGTTAGTCATTCTAGAAATGGCGCTAATGCTTGTTTTTTCCTCTTCATATATTTAATGTAACCTTGCTAGCTAGCCTGTGGTTGTTGCATAGCAACCAAATACTTTTTTCCGGAATACTTTTTCTGGCAGAATGTATTTATTTATTAAACCATCATTTTCAATTTAGATGTGTAGTTCCTTGCATTACTGTGTTGGCAACCGGTTTATAGAAGCAATAAGGCACCTCGGGTTAGTGGTATATGGCCAATATATGTATATGGCCAGGCACTTCGAGTTGCGTCGTCCCAAAGAACAACCCTTAGCCGTGGTATTTTGGCCATATACCACTCCCCCTCGGACCTTATTGCTTAAGTAAAAATGTGCTGTTCAGTTGTCATAGCACAGTAAATAGCCTATAAGCACCGAATCTGTGACTGGCTATATGAAAGTAAATTAATGTCCCATAAAACAATAATTCAGTGGATTTCAACTCATCGTTACCACTCACATTACATAGGATGTCTAAATTCACTCACAGGAGACGATGCTCTCCCTCCACAAAAATAAATTTGACTGCAGCCGCAGTGCACAAAGACAACACTGGTACTGAGAGGTGGGACAGACAGCAAACTGACAAACCAGCAGTGTTTCCCTGTCATCGCTTGCTTTGTGACTGACAGGTGCCTGACCTATCAATTGATCACTATAAGATGCATATCATTCATTCTAGTGGGCGAAGGCTATAAGGACTTTTCTGACTAGTGAATTGAAAAATTTAATTGAAAAAAAAGCCTAGTGGAGTAGAAAAAGTGAGGTGGAAAGAGTAGACACTAATGGAAAACACTAGGTTGCCTGACCTGAATGGCTATACTCTTTGAAAGTGGAGACACCATATGTTTTGGAGCAGTGTTATGATTGCTAGCAAAGAGCAGGAAAGTAGCTAACTAGCTGTAATGATTGTATTTACCTTAGTTCAAGTGCACTGATCTTGATAAACCATTTCTGTATGGACCTTGCATTGTGTACGGGGCCATTGTACGGCAGTGGCCAGTGCTAACTGCTAACTGCTAGCTTGATAGCCCCGGCCTACTAACTGCTAGCTTGTTAGCACCGGCCTGCTAACTGTCTGAATCGCCGTGTCCCCAGCCAGCCCAACCACTCACTGGACCCATATGTTCACTTGGCTACGCGTGCCTCTCCCTATATCAATATGCCTCGTCCATTACTGTCCTGGTTAGTGCTTACTGTCTAATTTCACAGTTGAGCCTCTATCCCTGCTCAATATGCCTTAACCAACCATGTTGTTCCACCTCCTACATATGCGATGACATCACCTGGTCTAAACATCTCTAGAGTCAATTTCTCTCTCATCATTACTCAATGCCCAGGTTTACCTCCAATGTACTCACATCCTACCTTACCTTTGTCTGTACACTATACCTTGAATCTAGTCTATCATTCCCAGAAACCTGCTCCTTTTACTCTCTGCTCCGAACGTGCTAGAAGGCCAGTTCATATAGCCTTTAGCAGTACCCTTATCCTACTTCTCCTCTGTTCCTCTGGTGATGTATTTGTTAATCCAGGTCCTGCAGTGCCTAGCTCCACTCCCACTCCCCAGGTGCTCTCATTTGTTGACTTCTGTAACCGTAAAAGCCTTGGTTTCATGCATGTTAACATTAGAAACTTCCTCCCTAGTTTGTTTTACTCACTGCTTTAGCACACTCTGCCAACCCGGATGTCTTAGCCGGGTCTGAATCCTGGCTTAGGAAAACCACCAAAAACCCTGAAATCTCCATCCCTAACTCAAATTTTTTCCACCAAGATAGAACTGCCAAAGGGGGCGGTGTTGCAATCTACTACAAAGATACCCAGGTCTGTAACCAAACAATTCGAGCTCCTACTTAAAAAAAAATCACCTTTCCAGAAACAAGTCTCTCACTGTTGCCCCTGGCTATAAGACCACCCTCTGTCCACAGCTGTGCCCCTCGACACCATATGTGAATTGATTTCTCCCCATCCATCTTCTGAGGTCGTGCTACTAGGTGACCTAAACTGGGACATGCTTAACACCCCGGCCATCCGATAATCTAAGCTTAATGCCCTCAATCTCACAAAAATGATCAATGAACCTACCAGGTACAACAACAAACCCGTAAACAGGGGCACCCTCATAGATATCAACCTAACTAACTCCCCCTCCAAATACACCTCTGCTGTTTTCAATCAAGATCTCAGCGATCACTGCCTCATTGCCTGCATCCGCAATGGGTCTGCGACCAAACGACCACCCCTCATCACTGTCAAACGCTCCCTAAAACACTTCTGATAGCAGGCCTTTCTAATCGACCTGGCCGGGGTATCCTGGAATGACATTGACCTCATCCAGCCAGTAGAAGATGCTTGGTTATTTCATTAAAGTGCCTTCCTCACCATCTTAAATAAGCATGCCCCATTCAAACAATTTACAACTAGGAACAGATATAGTCCTTGGTTCATCCTGTGGCATTCTGCATTAGCAACGAATAGCCCCCCGTGATATGCAACTTTTCAAGGAAGTTAGGAACAAATATACACAGTCAGTTAGGAAAGCTAAGGCTTGCTTTTTCAAACAGAAATTTGCAACCTGTAGTACAAACTCAAAAACGTTATGGGACACTGTAAAGTCCATGGAGAATAAGAACACATCCTCCCTGTTGCCCACTGCTGTGAGGCTAGGAAACACTGTTACAGCTGATAAATCAATTATAATTGAGAATTTCAATAAGCATTTCTCTACGGCTGGCCATGCTTTCCACCTGGCTACCCCTACCCCGGTCAACTGCCAGGCACCCTCCACAGCAACCTGTCAAAGCCCCCAACAATTTTCCTTCACCCAAATCCAGATAGCTGACGTTCTGAAAGAGCTGTAAAATCTGGACCCGTACAAATCAGCCGGGCTGGACAATCTGGACCCTCTCTTTCTAAAAATTATCTGCCGAAATTGTCGCAACCCCTATTACTAGCCTGTTCAAACTCTCTTTCTTATCGTCTGAGATTCCCAAAGATTGGATAGCTGCCACGGTCATCCCCCACTTCAAAGGGGGTGACAATCTAGACCCAAACTGCTACAGACCTTTATCGATCCTACCCTGTCTTTCTAAGGACCTTGAAAGCCAAGTTAACAAACAGATTACCGACCATTTCGAATCCCACCGTACCTTCTACGCTATGCAATCTGGGTTCAGAGCAGGTCATGGGTGCACCTCAGCCAAGCTCAAGGTCCTAAACGACATCATAACCTCCATTGATAAGAGACATTACTGTGCAGCCATCTTCATCGACCTGGCCAAGTCTTTCGACTCTGTCAATCACCACATTCTTATTGGCAGACTCAACAGCCTTGGTTTTGTTATGCAGGTGAATGAGGACCCAAAAGCGACTTAGCGAAAACAGAGTCTTTATTCCAGTAAATGGCAAAAGTAATACTCCTGGACAATTTAAGAAGAAAACAAAACATGAAAAAACTTAAATCCACTCGTAGTGACGAGGACAGACTGGAGACTCGACCATTGACTGCAGGTTGCCTCGGGAAGGCACCGACCGTAGCAGACTAAGACACCTGCTCACACGCAGCATCTGAAGGAGACAAGACACGACAGGGCGAGACAATGACACAGCACAGCGAACATCATACAAGGATCCGACAAGGACAGAAGCGGAAAACAAGGGGAGAAATAGGGACTCTAATCAGAAGGCAAAATAGGGGACAGGTGTGAAAAGACTAAATGAGTGAGTAGGAGAATGAGGAACAGCTGGGAGCAGGAACGGAACGATAGAGAGAAGAGAGAGAGGGAGGGGGAGAGAGAGGGAACGAACCTAATAAGACCAGCAGGGGGAAACGAACAGAAGGGAAAGCACCAGGACAAGACAATATAAGACAAAACATGACAGGTTTCTCAAATGATTGCCTCGCCTGGTTACCAGCTACTTCTCTGATAGAGTTCAGTGTGTCAATTTGAGGGCCTGTTGTCCGGACCTCTGTCAGTCGCTATGGGCTGCCACAGGGTTAGATTCTCGGGCCGTCTCTTCTCTGTATATATCAATGATGCCGCTCTTGCTGCTGTTGATTCTCTGATCCACCTCTACATAGATGACACCATTGTGTATACTTCTGGCCCCTCTTTGGACACTGTGTTAACTAACCACCAGACAAGCTTCAATGCCATACAACTGTCCTTCTGTGACCTCCAACTGCTCTTAAATGCAAGTAAAACCAAATGCATGCTATTCAATCGATCACTGCCCCCCGTCCAGCATCACTTCTCTGGGCGGCTCTGGCATACGTGAACAACTACAAATACCTAGGTGTCTGTTTAGACTGTTTAGACTGACTCTCCTTCCAGACTCACATTAAGCATCTCCAATCCAAAATTAAATCTAGAATTGGCTTCTTATATCAAAACAAAGCGTCCTTCACTCATGCTGCCAAACATACCCTCTTAAATCCGACCTTCCTACCGATCCACGACTTCGGCAATGTCATCTATAAAATAGCCTCCAACACAAATTGGATGCAGTCTATCACAGTGCCATCTGTTTTGTCACCAAAGCCCCATTCACTACCCACCACTGCGACCTATACGCTCTCGTTGGTTGGCCCTCGCTTCATACTCGTAGCCAAACCCACTGGCTACAGTTTATCTACAAGTCTCTGCTAGGTAAAGCCCCGCCTTATCTCAGCTCACTGGTCAACATAGCAGCACCCACTCGTAGCACGCGCTCCAGCAGGTATATCTCACTGGTCACCCCCAAAGCCAATTCCTCCTTTGGTCGCCTTTCCTTCCAGTTCTCTGCTGCCAATGACTGGAACGAACTGCAAAAATCACTGAAGCTGGAGACTCATATCTCCCTCACTAGCTTTAAGCACCAGCTGTTAGAGCAGCTAATTGATCACTGCACCTGTACGTAGCCCATCTGTAAACAGCCCATCTATCTACCTCATCCCCATACTGTATTTATTTATTTTTCTTGCTCCTTAGCACCCCAGTATCGTTACTTGCACATTCATCTTCTGCACATCTACCATTCCAGTGTTTAATTGCTATATTGTAATTACTTCGCCACCATGGCCTAATATTGCCTTAACTCCCTTATCTTACCTCATTTGCACTCACTGTATATAGACTTTTATTTTCTTTGTTTTCTACTGTATTATTAACTGTATGTTTTGTTTATTCCCTGTGTTACTCTGTGTTGTTGTACGTGTCGAATTGCTTTGCTTTATATTGGCCAGGTCACAGTTGAAAATGTGAACTTGTTCTCAACTAGCCTACCATGCTGAAACAGGTAAAGGGGCCTTCACCAACCTATTGCCACAAAGTTGGAAGCACAGTATTGTCTAGAACAGGCAAAGGCCGGCCCGGGGGCCATATGCGGCCCGTGACCTGACTCAATAGGGACCGCGGAATTCTGCTCAGATCACAATGAATTTGTGTTAGTAAAGTTTTGAATTTTAAAAATGTGTTATTCAAATTAAAAGCCCAATAAATACTAGCCTTTGTGTAATGTTTTAACTCCCACCGCTTGTGGGACAATAATTTTGAAGGCACGTATAAATTACAACTGCACGTGGGCAGACGGTGACTGACAGGCTGACACACATGTCACAGTTACAAATAGTAACTTTTAATATTTTAAAGAAAAGGAAAGTAGACAATGAATGTAGGGTGTTCCAGCAAGAGTGGACATATAATATGTGCTTAGTGTGCAAAGAGAGCATCGCTGTCTTGAGAGTCTTCAACTTGTCCCGACAATTCCAGACGAAGCATACATATTGTCCTTAACCCATTTTGCCATAACTCATTGTCCATTTGGAAGACCTATTTGCGACCAAGCTTTAACTTACTAACAGATGTCATGAGATGTTGCTTCAATATATCCACATATTTTTCCACCCTCATGATGCCATCTATTTTGTGAAGTGCACCAGTCCCTCCTGCAGCAAAGCCCCCCAAAACATGATGCTGCCACCTCCATGCTTCACGGTTGGGATGGTGTTCTTCGGCTTGCAAGCCTCCCCCTTTTTCCTCCAAACATAATGGCCAATGGTCATTATGGCCAAACAGTCATTTTTTGTTTCATCAGACCAAAATACATTTCTCCAAAAAGTACGATTTTTGTCCCCATGTCCAGTTGCAAATCGCAGTCTGGCTTTTTTATGGTGGTTTTGGAGCAGTGGCTTCATCCTTGCTATTTTAATTTTTGGATGAAAAACGTTCCCGTTTTAAACAAGATATTTTGTCCCGAAAACATGCTCGACTATGCATATAATTGACAGCTTTGGATAGAAAACACTTTGACGTTTCCAAAATGCAAAAGAACTGATGTTACAGGCGAAACCCAGATAAAAATCCAATCAGGAAGTGCCGCATTTTTTGAAACCGCCTCATGCCAATGACTCCTTATATGGCTGTGAATGAGCTACGAATGAGCTTACATTTTCTACGTATTCTACAAGGTGTCTACAGCATTGTGACGTCTTTTTACGCATTTATGTTGAAGAATAGCCGTAAGGGACCACATTTAGCAAGTGGTCACATGATGTCTCCTGCAGAAAGTCTTGCGTAAAATACTTAGGTAGCCATTTTTCCAATCGCTTCTTATGAGAAACCAATTGCCTCAACGGATATATTATCGAATAGATATGTTAAAAACACCTTGAGGATTGATTCTAAACAACGTTTGCCATGTTTCTGTCGATATTATGGAGCTAATTTGGCGTTTAAGTGACCGCATTTTCCGGTCGATTTCTCAGCCAAATGTGAAGAACAAACGGGAGCTATTTCGCCTACAAAAACAATATTTAAAAAAAAGGAACATTTGCTATCTAACTGGGAGTCTCCTGAGTGAAAACATCCGAAGTTCTTCAAAGGTAAATGATTAATCTTCGTGAAAATGTTGCCTGCTGCAAGCAGAGCCTAGCGTAGCATTATGCCATGATAAACTTACACAAATGCTTGTCTAGCGTTGGCTGTAAAGCATATTTAGAAAATCTGAGATGACAGTGTGATTAACAAAAGGCTAAGCTGTGTCTCAATATATTTCATTTATGATTTTCATGAATAGGAACATTTTCTAGGGGTATTTATGTCCGCTGCGTTATGCTAATTCGTTTGAGGCTATGATTACGCTCCCGGATCCGGGTTTGAGAGTCACAAGATTAATAAGTGTGTGGCAAAGCTGGGATTGAGTTTTGAAAAGTTATCCAGCGTGACCACTGATTGGTGCCCAAACTTTACAGGAAAAAAACGTTGCCATATTGAAAAGGATACAAGATCAAGTAGCTGAGCTGAACCCAGATCAGAAAATGTATTTTCCTACATTGCATTATTCATCAAGAGTTGCTCTGTAAATGTGTTCTGATGTTGTGGATACAGTCACTGAAGTGGTAAACATCATAAGAGCAAAATATTTAAACCACAGTCAGTTTGTCTCACTGTTGGAAGAGACGGAGTCGGGTCATGTAGATCTCCCCAACCACACAAACAAGGGATGTCTGGTTTTGGGGAAGGGACTTAAAAGGGTGTGGGATCTGAAGTTGGAGATGGCTGAGTTTTTGCAAATCAAAAGAATATGTGGATTTCCCTCAACTGCAAGATAAATGGTTGGCTGATTTTTGCCTTCACCGTGGACATCGTGGCCCTCATGAATTAACTGAATTACAAACTAAAAGGGAAGGACCTTTTTGCACATCAGATGTACAGATGTACCTTCCCAAGTTCTCTCACGTCACCCCGCTCCTCCGCTCTCTCCACTGGCTTCCAGTTGAAGCTCGCATCCGCTACAAGACCATGGTGCTTGCCTACGGAGCTGTGAGGGGAACGGCACCTCAGTACCTCCAGGCTCTGATCAGGCCCTACACCCAAATAAGGGCACTGCGTTCATCCACCTCTGGCCTGCTCGCCTCCCTACCACTGAGGAAGTACAGTTCCCGCTCAGCTCAGTCAAAACTGTTCGCTGCTCTGGCTCCCCAATGGTGGAACAAACTCCCTCACGACGCCAGGACAGCGGAGTCAATCACCACCTTCCGGAGACACCTGAAACCCCACCTCTTTAAGGAATACCTAGGATAGGATAAAGTAATCCTTCTCACCCCCCCCCCCCTTAAAATATTTAGATGCACTATTGTAAAGTGGTTGTTCCACTGGATGTCATAAGGTGAATGCACCAATTTGTAAGTCGCTCTGGATAAGAGCGTCTGCTAAATGACTTAAATGTAATGTAAAAATGTAATGTACAGCCTTGTCAAGGCCTTTAAGAGAAAATGACTCCTCCTGACCCTCCAAGTAGACGCCAACAATCTCACCCACCTTTCGACACTACTAGTCTATTCCTTATCAGATGACCAATGGGAAAGTAGACATCGCGGCTGCGTACTTTGAACGGTGAGTTTATCTATCATTTTGAGGATTCCAGTGTTGAAAATTACATGCTGTTGGTTTCCTCTCCTTCACCTTCAATGTGGATATCGCTCCCATTGACCTGCAACTTGAGCTTATCGATCTTCAGTCTGATGCAGTGATTGTTTTGAATAGTTCTCCAATGTCACTGACGAGGTTCTATGCATCTATCGATCAATAAAACTTTCCAAAGATTAGGAGTCATGCTCAGATGTTTGTACTGTTTGGGTCAACCTATGTATGCGAACAGACATTTTCAGTGATGAAATATAACAAGTCAAGGCACAGATCATCTCTTACTGACTCTCACCTCTCAACAATCCTGTGCATGGCGAGGTCAGAAACTATACCTGACTTCACTACTCTAGTCAACGCCCATCAGAGACTTCACTCCTCACACTGATTGAGTAGTTTAAATGTAATGTTGCGCTCTCTCTCTTTCTTGTGTTTTTGTGCATACCCTGTAACAAGAGTTCTGTCCAGGATGCTGAATGTGCAGTGTACTCTTCCCTCATTGTAGTTCATTGCATGTTTAGTAATGAAAATACCTACCAAAAAGAACATGTGGTTTATTTCTGTGCACGTTAAAGTTAAATAAGTAGCATATCTGGACGAGATTTACAGAATAATGTGTCCCTCCAAGGAAAATGATTGCCCAGGCCAGATCTAGATTGTCATTGTGTGCTGTAGAGTTAAGATGTACCTTCACTGGATATAAGGGGCCTAGCCCGAACCTTGAAAAACCTCACCAAATCATTATTCCACAGCCCCAGACCATTAGTCCTTTTCCACCAAACGTTTTGGCATTATAGATTGGGGGACGGTAGCGTTTTCCTTGCATCCGCCAAACCCAGATTAGTCAGCTGGACTGCCAGATGGTAAAGCGTGATTCATCACTCCAGAGAACGCGTTTCCACTGCTCCAGAGTCCAACGACAGAGAGGTTTACCCCGCTCTAGCCGATGCTTGTCATTGCGCATGGTGATCTTAGGCTTGGCCATGGAAACCCATTTTATGAAACTCCAGACAAACAGTTATTTTGCTTACTTTGATTCCAGAGGCAGTTTGATCTTAGAACTTTCCACTTCAGAATAACACAGTTGACCGGGGCAGCTCTAGCAGGGAAGAAATTTGACTAAATTACTTGTTGAAAAGATGGCATCCTATGATGGTGCCATGTTGAAAATCACTGAGCTCTTCATTAAGGCCAATCTACTGCCAATGTTTATATATGGAGATTGCATGGCTGTATGCTTGATTTTATACACCTGTCAGCAACGGGTGTGGCTGAAATATCTGAATCCACTAATTTCAGGAGAATCCACATACTTATGTGTGTGTGTGTAATTTCCAACCTACTTTTTTAGTGCATGTAGCGCTCTTTGCTCATATGGACAGGTGTGATGGTTTAGAGTTTGACCTCACTGATTTCTTATGGACCTCGACTGCTAAAAGATCACTGAGTTGTTGATCTACTCCTTAGGCACAGATCTAGGATCATCTTCACATCCCCAAACTTTAACTTTCAGCGTGGAAATATACCAGAATGACTAAAGGTCAGTGTCCAGGGGTGGAATATTCAGACATGACTGTGAGACTAGAAGGTGCAACATTCCAGCCTGGTGTCATACAGAAGGAAGGTGTCATCTGTTGGCTAATTACATTCACTTTGTCTAAATTTTGATTTAATGAAGTGAATTAATGAGACCGGATTTAATTCAGAAACGGTTCCAATAGTGGATGATTAGTCAAGCGACCAGTTTGCAACGTTTGACATTCTGCTTTGTTTCTTGATTCTGTTTGTTTTTTCCCTTCACTTTTCGTAATTTAATTATTAACTTCAGAATTCACTGTCTGGTGGCATTTTTCAGTAATTATATGAATATGCAGGTCAGACTTTGGGTAATTAAATTCCCAGTGTTTATCTGGAAGGTAATATTGAGCGATATGTTTCATATTCCTGTCCAATTACAATACTTTAAAGGCCCAGTGCAGTCAAAAACGTGATTTTCATTATATCCACACTATGAGGTTGGAATAATACTGTGAAATTGTCAAAAATGTAAATAATGCCCATAGTGTAAGAGCTGTTTAAAAAGACTGAAACCTCTGCCTGTATAGGTGGGATGGAGTTCAAGGTCCAATGCAGCCATTTTATCTTAAAATCAAAGGATTTCTGGGAAAAAATTAAGCATGTTACTGTGATTGTTCAGCTAAAATGGTCAAAAATGAACCAAAAATAGCTTCTTAGCAAAGAGCAACTTCTCAAGCAAGAATTTTGTTCGAACGTCTGGAAGTTTTCTGAGTTCGGCAGGGGGAAAAGTAAATACTAGCTCTTATTGGCAGAGAGGTTGGATTTCTTAAGTAGGCTCTCCATTTAAGGTAAAAAAAACCGATCAATTAAAAATGTAATTACTACACACACTATTTTGTTTGGGTTGCATAAACACACACGCTGAAAAGATAGACAAGGGGTACCAACACGATGAAACAAAATCTTAGAGCCGGAATGATCTAAATAAAAGCCAAGCCTTAACAGGCTACACATACAAGACGAAACGCCAGCCTGAATGCTTCATTTTATTTCCCTTAGTTCAAGTGCACCGATATTGAACTCTTCAGACCTGGCCTTTAATGTGTACACAGCATTGACCTGATGCTGTGCAGGGATATTCATTAAATCCCTTTTAGTCAATTCATTTAATTATGCCGGTCGTTGCAGGGTGCCTCCTGCGAACACCTTCTGAATGTTGTTCCCTCAATCTGCATGTATAAACAATATCTGCTGTGGAGATGAGCCTACGTTGCTCCTCCTGTGCTCTCCATCTACTATCTTCCCATCTCATTCAGCACTTACTGGTACTGTAAGTGTGCTAGTTTGTGTCCGCTAACAATGTTAGTGTGAGTGGCTTGGTCATGTCGGTTGATCCATGTGGGAGAGATTGGTTCGAGGTCTCTTACCCTAAAAGGTAAGTGATTAAGCTCACGAATGCACACCAACTACTGACACCTGCATGCACACCTACATCCCATAGAGGATCTGACTGTATATAATGTATTCTGTTATCTCTTGTAATATGTGTATATACTATATATACATTACCTTTCAATAGTTTGGAGTCACTTAGAAAAGTCCTTGTTTTCTGTCAATTTTTTTTCTGTCCAGCACATTTTCTGTCCATTTTAAAATAACATCAAATTGATCAGAAATACAGTGTAGACATTGTTAACGTTGTAAATGACAATTGTAGCTGGACACAGTGTCACGACTTCTGCCGAAGTAGCTGCCTCTCCTTGTTCGGGCGGCATTCGGCACTCGTCGTTGCCGGCTTTCTAGCTGCCACCGATCCATGTTTCTGTTTTCCATTAGTTATTTCTTGAGTGTACACACCTGGTTCCCATTAAGTTATTATTATTTCCCTATGTAACCCTCTGGTTCTCATTATGTGTTGTGTGTGATTATTCCTGTTATGTGTTAGTCGTTAATGTTAGGGTTTGTTATCCCAGCGTGGATTATTTTGGCTGATGAATTTTTCTGAGTAAAGTACGTTATTTTACTCAGTTCTGTGTGCTGCGCTTGACTCCGTCCTCACCTCTGCACAACTGACATATGACACATGGCAGATTTTTATGGAATATCTACATAGGCGTACGGGGGTCCATTATCAGCAACCATCACTCCTGTGTTTGGAAAACCCTTTTGCAATTATGTTAGCACAGCTGAGAAACTGTTGTGATGATTAAAGAAGCAATAAAACTGGCCTTCCTTAGACTTGTTGAGTATCTGGAGCATCAGCATTTGTGCATTTAATTACAGGCTCAAAATGGCCAGATACAAAGACCTTTCTTCTGAAACTCGTCAGTCTATTCTTGTTCTGAGAAATTAAGGCTATTCCATGTGAGAAATTGGACAGAAACTGAAGATCTTGTACAACACAGTACACTACTCCCTTCATAGAACAGTGAAAACTGTCTCTAACCAGAATATAAAGAGGAGTGGGAGGCCCCAGTGCACAACTGAGCAAGAGGACAAGTACATTGGTGTCCAGTTTGAGAAACAGATGCCTCGACTGGCAGCTTCATTAAATAGTACCTGCAAAAATACCAGTCTCAATGTCAATAGAGAAGAGGCGACTCCGGGATGCTGGCCTTCTAGGCAGAGTTCCTCTGAGAGTTCCTCAGTTCAGTGTCTGTGTTATACGCCATCTCATCTGGTTTGCAGACAGTCCCACTATCATTTGTTTTTCAACAGGACAATGACCCAACACACCTCCAGGTTGTGTAAGGGCTATTTGACAAAGGAGGGTGATGGAGTGCTGCTTCAGATGATCTGGCCTCCACAATCACCTGCCCTCAACCCAGTTGAGATGGTTTGCGTTGAGTTGGAATGCAGAGTGAAGGTAATGCAGCCAACAAGTGCTCAGCCTATGTGGGAACTCCTTCAAGACTGTTGAAAAAGCCTTCTAGGAGTTGCTGGTTGAGAGAATGCCAAGAGTGTGCAATGCTGCCATCAAGGCTAAGGGTGGTTACATTGAAAAATCTAAAATCTAAAATCTATTTGGATTTGTGTAACACTTTTTAATTACTACATGACTCCATATATTATTTCATAGTTGATGTCTTCACTATTATTCTACAATGTAGAAAATAGTAAAAAATAAAGAAAAACCCTGGAATGAGTAGGTGTCCAAACTGTTGACTGGTACTGTACTTTGTGTATATAGTGTATGTACCCCACACACCTTGGTCCAATAATATTTGCCGGTTTTATACACTTTCAAAATGCCTTTGATTCCATATGGCATGAAGGTATGTTCTTCAAACTCCTTCAAATAGTGTAGGAGGCAAGGACTATCATATTCATTTGTGATATACAGTATATAATGAAAATAAATGTTTTGTAAAAGTTGACAACAAAATAACACAGTTCTTTAGTCAAAATGAGTAAGTATATTAGGCCAACCTTACTCAATATGTACAGATATAAACTGACGTGATCTTTTCGCCAACAAAACAGGGGCTTCAACAAAGCATTTCCTTGCTAAAACAGTATTGAAAGGACTGGACACTAAGCATTAATTAGAAAAAGTACAGATCTCAGCCTCAGAGAAACAGCCCTGAAAGACATTACCAATTATGCTTACCTTGTGGCCATAAAGTCTACAACAGATAAAGCACACAGAGCACATTTTGCAATTAGACCATGCATTAATTTAACCCATCAATTAGAATTTGGCTTCAATGATAATGGTGCAGGAGGGGATTGCTGCCGTTTATTGGGCTCTTAACCAACCGCGCATTTTTTTAAAGATTTTACGTATTTTTTATTTTTTTTGCTTTAACTAATTTGGAACATAATGTTGCTGCTACCGTCTCTTTTGACCGAAAAGAAGCTTGTGGACATCAGAACAACGATTACTCAACTTTAATTTGAGAAATAATTGTTATTTAAAGATTTGAACGAGAGGGATTTACAGGCCCTCATCCCCGTCATTCGCAGGAGAAAGAGACCGAGGAAGGAGATAGACCAACGAGTGGCTAATCTGCCTTTGCCATTGGTACTATCAGCCAACGTACAATCGCTGAATAATAATGTGGACAAACTAAACGCATGTATATCCTACCAACGGGACATTTAAAACTGTTATATCTAATGTTTCAACGAGTCGTGGCTGAACAACGACATGAATAACATACAACTGGTGTGTTATGCACTGCATCGGCAGGATAGGACAGCAGCCTCTGGTAAGACCAGGGGTGACAGTCTATGTATATTTGTAAACAGCTGGTGCACGATATCTAAGGAAGTGTCAAGGTTTTGCTCGCCTGACGTAGAGTATCTCATGATAAGCTGTAGACCACTATCTACCTAGAAAGTTTTCAACTGTATTTTTCGATGCTGGCAATAAGACCACACTCAATGAGATGTACACGGACATAAGCAAACAGGAAAATGCTCATCCAGAGAAGGCACTCCTAGTGTCCGGAGACTTAATGCAGGGAAACCTTTAAATTCTGTTTTACCTCATTTCTACCAGCATGTTAAATGTCCAACCAGAGGTAAAAAATCTCTAGACCACCTTTTACTCCACACACAGAGACACGTACAAAGCTCTCCCTCGACCTCCATTTGGTAAATCTGACCACAATTCTATCCTCCTGATTCCTGCTCACAATCAAAAATTAAAGCAGGAATAACCAGTGACTCTGGCAATAAAAAAAGTTGTCAGATGAAACAGATGATTCATGACTGTTTTGCTAGCACAGACTGGAATATGTTTTGGGGTTCTTCCGATGGCAGGAGTACACCACATCAGTCACTGGCTTCATCAATAAGTGCATCGATGACGTCGGCCCCACAGTAACTGTACGTACATACCCCAACTAGAAGCCATGGATTACAGGCAACGTCCGCACTGAGCTAAAGGGTAGAGCTATCCCTTTCAAGGAGCGGGACTCTAACCCGGAAGCTTAAGAAATTCAGCTACGCCCTCCGACAAACCGTCAATACAGGACAAAGACCGAATCGTCTAGAATCAAATCTGTCAATTTATCTATAAGCCCGAGTAAAACATAATTTTTTTTAGGTTTTGTCACGTTCTGACCTTTATTTCCTTTGTTTTGTCTTTATTTAGGATGGTCAGGGCGTGAGTTGGGGTGGGCAGTCTATGTTTGTGTTTCTATGTTTGGTTTCTGTTTCGGCCTAGTATGGTTCTCAATTAGAGGCAGGTGTCGTTAGTTGTCTCTGATTGAGAATCATACTTAGGTAGCCAGGGTTTCACTGTGGTTTGTGGGTGTTTGTATCCGTGTGTGTGTTTGTCGCCACACGGTACTGTTTCAGTTGTTGTCGATGTCACGTTATCGTGTATTGTTTTTGTTTGAGTATTCATTTGTCTGTATTAAAAAACATTATGGACACTTACCACGCTGCACCTTGGTCCGATCCTTATACTTCTCTTCAGACGAAGAGGAGATCTGCAGTTACAGGTGTGCACAGAAATCCACCAAACCTAGCCTGTAGAGCAGAACTTGGGAGCTCCCCCTAGCACTCCAAATTGTGAAAAGCACCACCAAATTCTGGACTCACTTAACACACTGGGATCCAGAATATTATTATCACAATGCTTTCTTATGCAATCACCGGAACCCAGAGAGTGACCCTTTAGGGCAACTGGCCTAAAAACACCAGCAAAATTATCGTTCGACCACAAGTAACAAAATTCTGAGCAATAACAAACACATACACTAATTATTGGCAAAACAAAATTAAATATAATTCGAAATAGTTATCAAATTAGCACATCTTGATGTCTTCAAATCAAAGAAGACATTAACAATGTACAGACTAGGTGACCATTGTCTGGCAATAGAAAAATATGGTAGGTCACTGAAGAAAGACTATGCAACACTATGGGTCAGGTGAAGTCGAGAATGAGCCCCATTTCCTATTCCACTGCCCAAAATATGAGTCGTTCAGAAGTATTTACAGTATCTTCAGAAAGCATTCACACTCTTCGACATGTTCCTCATTTTGTTGTTACAAAGTGGGATTCAAATGGATATCATTGTCATGTTTGTCAATGACCTACACAAAATAGTAGAATGTGAAAGAACAAATTCTGACATTTGTAAAACGAAATATGAAAAACTGTAACACTAGTACAGTATATCTTGATTAGACAAGTATTCAACCCCCTGAGTCAATATTAGAATCACCTTTACCAGCAATTACAGCTGTTATCCTTTCTTGGTAAGTCTCCAAGAGATTTGCATACCTGAATTGTACAATATTTGCAAGTTTATTATTTTTTAAATTATTTTTTTAATCCTTCCAGTTCTGTCAAAGTGGTTGGTGATCATTGCTAGACAGCAATTTCCAAGCCTTGCCATAGATTTTCAAGCCAATTTAAGTCAAAGCTGTAACTCAAGAATCTAGTTTGTTACTTTCCTGCTGAAAGGTACATTTGTCTCCCAGTGTCTGTTGGAAAGCAGACTGAACCAGGTTTTCCTCTAGGGTTTTGCCTGTGCTTAGATCTATTCTATTTATTTGGAAAACCTCTCTGGTCATTGTGGTTGAAAATGGCTTTGAAATTCACTGCTCAACTGAGGGACCTTACAATTATCTGTATGTGTTGGGTATCCAAATGAGGTAGTCATTCAAAAATCTTGTTAAACACTATTTTTCGCATGCAACTTATTATGACTTAAGCAGTTTTTTCTCCTGAACTTATTTAGGTTTGCCAAAACAAAGGGATAATTCTACTTTGACATTATGGGGAATTGTGTAGGGCAGTGACACAATCTCTATTTAATCTATTTTAAATTAAAATTCAGTCTGTAACACAAACAAATGTGGGCAAATGAAATGGGTGTGAATACTTTCTGAAGGCACTGTATCTACTGAAAATCAGGAGCTGCAGGATTTATTGAAATGTGTCTTGAGATCATTTGAGATGATAGCTCCCATCATGTCATACACATGAGCCCTTGCAGATATCATTTCTCAGCTGTTGCTGTTTGTTTTTCTTTTTTGGGCTACTTTGACATTCATGGTACATTTGACGTGCGAATCAAGAATGTCACCCAAACCCACTCTCAGCTCGTGACAGCCCCGTTGCTAATGTGAATTTGAAAGTTTATGTACATATTATGTCAAAATGTATTTAGTTCTGATACCTCTACTTCCACTGTTCAATGAGAATACATTTTTAGCTAGCTAGATTGTTATACTTCACTATAAGTAACACTGACGACATCACAATGAGACAAAAAGGGTTTTCTACAAATTAATTGCGTCTTTATGAACAGCATCATAATTTCAAGCCACTATGATGTACTTTTGACTAAATCTTCATCAGCGTCATTTGAGAATACGTTAAGTAGAACTCTCAGTCAGTCAACATAGAACTTTCAGTAATGCAGTGACGTGGCTGAAGAGGAATCCGTGAATACAGTAGATATTTGTCTGTATGTAAGTCGCTCTGGATAAGAGCGTCTGCTAAATGACTTAAATGTAAATGTAAATGTATGTCTAGCTGGCTGGATGGCTGGCTGGCTGGCTGGAGAGGGGATAAGAGAGAGTAGTTGCTGCAAGTGGTTTCAGGAGCCAACTCTCACACCAGGGAGCTCAGCCACAACCCAGAGAGTGGGAGGGGGGTTGATGAAAGAGGTTGGCAGGTGGAAAGGGATGGCTGTTGGTAAGAGGGATTGGCAGTTGGAGAGGGAGATATAAGTAGAGGCATACAGGCAGGCAGGCTGCCTAAATATAAAAGAGGGGGAAAATAAAACGGAGATATCCTCTTATGTAGATGTGGTTGGGTGAGAGGATGGGACTCACTCCTCTACTCACTTGAATCTGACGTCAATCTGGACGTAAACAAATGTACTGGGAAAGATGCCAAGGGAGGAATGACAGCAAAATACAGATCGCAGAGCACTGTCTATGTTCTGGTGCTGTCAACAAAAAAAAACATTACACTGTGGGCTATACAATGTGCCATTGTGAAAATGAACACACATTGAAAACACAAACAAAGTCCCCAGAGCTCTGTTCGTATGCGTCTTTCAACAGTAGTCATTATAATAGAGTAAAGTCACCATAGAGTCGTCTGTTCTCCACTGCTTTTTGCATATGGAAAGGTATAGATTATGGGTGGAATTTCAAGGCTGAATTCATTATTTAGCAAAATGGGTGGTGCAACAAAAACACGGCGGGGGGCGAGGCGGCGCATGAGAGAATAGGAAGAGACTTGTGTTAACTGAGATTATGCTCAGTGGCTAATATATAATGCGCAAATTTCACTGTCTCCCGCTTTCATGTAGTGTATGAATACGCAATGTGTTTAACTAAGACTTTCCGCGTGTTAACACGCAGATAAACAAACACGACGCCTGATGAATACTCAATCAGTGCTTTTGAGAAAGGTCCTAATGCTGAGAAAGTAGGAGGTTTTGGGAGTGCTTGAGTTATTAAACACTTTTTGGCATCCCCCAAGGCTCAGCCTTTTCTCAATTCAATTCACCATGTACTGTATGTACAATAGACATTGATCAGAATCTCAATATTATATATCATACTACTTTCATTGTACACAGACAGTCCATGTAGTATTCCATACAGTTTGGAATAGTAGCATCTGGGTTGTTGGACTGATTTAGGCTGTGAATGTGTGTCTCGGCTACATTGTGGGAGGTCCCATAGCTCCTCTCAGACTGTAGTTAGTCTAGGAGGAGGAACACACATGACTGTAAGTGTGTGTTTTTGGCAGTGTGTCTGGATTCAAGGAGCTGGCCCGAGCCAGAACTGAAATGGAGGACAGACATTTTAATTTTGTGTGGATACCTGATGTCTTATCACTCTCAAACAGTCTGCAGCGGTGCACATTGTGTGTGTCGGTTTGAGAGAGATCTGTGTGCATATTTTTCCATCTATCTCTCTAAAAAGAGTTGTTTTGAAAGATAATATAGATAATCAAGTTAGCAAGCATGGCGTTGTCTTTTGACTGTGCACAGGTCACATAACAAGCAAAGATCATTTATGATGATGTTTTATCTGGTTTGCTTTGTGTGCAACCCGCATTCCTTCTACGTTTTATTTTTTGGAAGGCGGGAACACATTGAACAGTAACGTGACACTGTGTTGATCAGTCAGTGCAAATTTGGATTATAATGAGATGAAGTTGGATTGATAGAGGAGGGAGCATACTGAATTAATGCCTCAGGTAAGGGATATAATTTGCCCTGGATCTTCTGACAGCAACATGTTTGTTCTGGTGTGCATGCATTATAAATTAGCAGTGTGGAAGTTTTCCCAAAGTTTGGTGTATCTAACTGGCTATAATAGCAGCCAAGGACATTCGCTAACCTATTGGTTTGTGCTCTGATTACACACAGATGACTTCAGCCATATGATAAACTTTCCATACTCTAGGTATATTTTGCCACCTTTCTTTTGATTCTCATCCAACTGGTGTTAGTTAGCTAGCTACATCTGCTGTCTTTCTACGAGTTAGTTGCTACTGTTGCACAGCAACCGAGTTGCACCTGGTTTTAAACTATGAGATTCGGGTGAAAATATGTTGGCATTGTCAGAAATGCTACAAAAAGGTAGCACATCGTTGGTTTTTATCGGGCAGAAATGTGCACACGAGAGAATTAAATTGAGACTATAATGCAAATTTAGTCTAAAGTCTAATGGTCACCTTATAGACGCTGCAGCCTCGTTTTAATCTGACATTTGGGCAAAAAAAGATTCTGACAACCCTAATGCTAACAAACCTGTCATTAATCCAGAAAGATCATCACGTTTTGTATACTTAAAATCACATTTATTTGCACATTATCATCAAAAATGCAGTCATATTCGCTAAGCTATTTTTAAAATTTTACTAGGCACGTCAGTTAAGAAAAAAATCTTATTTTCAATGAAAGCCTAGGAACAGTGGGTTAACTGCCTGTTCAGGGGCAGAACAACAGATTTGTACCTTGTCAGCTCGGGGATTTGAACTTGCAACCTTCTGGTTACTAGTCCAACACTATAACCACTAGGCTACCCTGCCACCCTGTTGGTAGGGAGATTTGAATTGAACATCGACCTTCAACCAATGCATACTGTAGACGCACAAGCGGCATGCACGCTCACACACATACGCACGCACTATTCCCACCGCTACCATAGATGCACGCACGCACACGCACCAACACTCATTTGTGTTAAGGTGCCAGTCTCTTAATGGAGGTCTTGGCTCCTGACTTGTGCATCAACGTTTGGCATGGTATGCCACACAAGTACCCCTCAGAGGTTATGGGGGTCTACAAGGACCCTAGGGGGTCTCCCAGTGTTTTAAACTCAGATTAACACTTTTTTTAATGTATTTATTTATTTTACCAGGTAAATTGACTGAACACTCATTTACAGCAACGACCTGCATACACGGGAGATGAATGAGCACATTTTGAAACTGGGGATGATTGGGGCAGGCAAGGGGAGGCAGGGCCCCTGTTGTGTGTGTGGTGGGCGATTATCCACTGAGCCTCTACAGATCAAAGTGATCAGGGACTGATTTAAGCTCTTTTACTCTTTAGGGTTTATTATGAGTTGTAAGGAAATGATTGACTCATAGTCCCTATGCACACGGTCGATGATGATGCACGTACGTGCACACACATACAGGGGCGTCATGCCCTTAGGGGGTACAATGGCATCTGGCCCCTCAAATGTCTTATTTTTGTTAATGTTAAATTAATTAATAAAACATTTAATTATTATTTATAAAGATATCTGTCAGCTGTATTTTGTGGAGGGGGAACACTAGATACTCTCATGCATACAATATCGTCAGTGGAGGAGGAGAGAGAGTGTAGGGTGACACATACACACACACAGCGTTTGATTTTAGCTGCTGGTGATGGGCAGGAGGAAGTATGTTTTAATGAATTTAATCAAGCTATGTAGCGTATTGATTCTTTTATTATTATTGTTGTTTCTCTGTAATCTAGCCACCTAGAAATGTTATGAAGTTGACCTTTGCTAACCAGTTATATTGGTTCCCAATCTACCAACCAACTAGCTATGAAGCTATTTCAGGCAATCAATCAAGTTAGAGTAGGTTGTCTAACTATCTTAGCTGGCATGCCTGCTGGCAGGTTGTTACACTTCAGAAAAGCAAGCAATTGCTAAATGTACTAAATAAGACTCACATTCCTTTTAATATTTTACCCAGATTTGAGCAGAGATGGATATTTAGGTTCCTTAAAAAATAACCCTCAGTCAGGGGGATACAGACAGTTCAAGAGGTGTGTTTTGGGAAGCCCTGAAGCCCAAGGCCAACAAATAAAAAGTAGACTTGATCGGCTTAATTGAACGACGTATCTCATTTGAATTACTTTTTTACTAAGTTGTTTAAACGATATACTAACCTTTTTATTTGGCCTAATCAGGCATCATTTGTTATGCAGCTTGTCGGACCATGGAATAGTTGCAACAGCTGATTCACTGATTCCATCCATTGATATGATTATTCACTGACAGTTCTTTCATAGCCTTAATTTAAGGTAGTTCCTATTTTGAAGGACTTCAAAAGTATTAACAGATGTTTTATGTAGGCTACTGTAAAATGCATTTCTGGTTTGATTAGCATAGGAACACCATAATATAAATAAATGTAAGCTAATAAATCATAAATAGGAAAGCCCAGTATCAGCTTCTTTTCAAAAAGAAATCTAAAACTGCAGCGGTCAAATTATCGGCATACAGAGGCAAGTGCCAACAAGCTTCATATGTGCATTGAATGTGGGAAATGTGCTTTACGAATTGCACCATTATTATTATAAAGACAGAAAAATAGACAAGTAAAACTTAATTTAATAAAGGAATATTATTGGGAATATAGCCATAATATAAGAAAGAGAAAGGAGAATGGAACATATTTGAAAGGCCTAATACAATGAGATTATTAAGATGCTATTTCTCAAAAACGTTAATATTTCTTAGTGTCCATCGGGCTAATTATTGTGATTTGATCGAAGAAAGAAAACAAGTAGGCCCTCAGGTCATGGTTCAAAATTGCCTTCTGCAGGAAGATCACGAGATTCCAACAAATGACAGTACTCTATTACATGTATGTAAGGACCGGCACAGTAGGACAGTGTCACAAGGATGGATAGAAACGTAGCATTCTCCCGTAAAGATTCCCTTAGAAGACAGTTGTCAACTGTGATGCTTAAATGACAGAATGGTTACATGCCTTCAGTTTGAATTTCCAAGATAGGTTTTGTTGATGTAATTAAAAACAATATTTTCTCTGCTATTGTTTACAGCAAAGAATGAAGGTATGCTAACTAATTGTATGGGGGCTAAAAGGCTAATATTGCATTTTTGCTGAAGGACAAACAGAAAAAAATGGACAGATTTAGGATTACAATTGATCAAGTCTTATCTGTTCTATAGCTGATTCAGCTGTTTGATTGCGGCACCACCAGTACAGAGCTGGACCGTCTACTAAAGTTGATTCAGCTGTTTAATCGTGGCACCACCAGTACAGAGCTGGACCGTCTACTAAAGTTGATTCAGCTGTTTGATCGCGGCACCACCAGTACAGAGCTGGACCGTCTACTAAAGTTGATTCAGCTGTTTGATCGGCGCACCACCAGTACCGAGCTGGACCGTCTACTAAAGTTGATTCAGCTGTTTGATCGCCGCACCACCAGTACAGAGCTGGACCGTCTACTAAAGTTGATTCAGCTGTATGATCGCGGCACCACCAGTACAGAGCTGGACCGTCTACTAAAGTTGATTCAGCTGTTTGATCGCGGCACCACCAGTACAGAGCTGGACCGTCTACTAAAGTTGATTCAGCTGTTTGATCGCGGCACCACCAGTACAGAGCTGGACCGTCTACTAAAGTTGATTCAGCTGTTTGATCGCGGCACCACCAGTACAGAGCTGGACCGTCTACTAAAGTTGATTCAGCTGTATGATCGCGGCACCACCAGTACAGAGCTGGACCGTCTACTAAAGCTGATTCAGCTGTTTGATCGCGGCACCACCAGTACAGAGCTGGACCGTCTACTAAAGTTGATCAGCTGCGGGATCGGGACACCACCAGTACAGAGCTGGACCGTCTACTAAAGTTGATTCAGCTGTTTGATCGCGGCACCACCAGTACAGAGCTTGCTCAGGAATGGCAGCAGGCAGGTGTGAGTGCATCTGCACACACAGTGAGGCGAAGACTTTTGGAGGATGGCCTGGTGTCAAGAAGGGCTGCAAAGAAGCCACTTCTCTCCAGGAAAAACATCAGGGACAGACTGATATTCTGCAAAAGGTACAGTGATTGGACTGCTGAGGACTGGGGTAAAGTCATTTTCTCTGATGAATCCCCTTTCCGATTTGTTTGGGGCATCCGGAAAAAAACTTGTCTGGAAAAGACAAGGTGAGCGCTACCATCAGTCCTGTGTCATGCCAACAGTAAAGCATCCTGAGACCATTCGGGTGTGGGGTGGGCTCACTCACAATTTTGCCTAAGAACACAGCCATGAATAAAGAATGGTACCTACACATCCTCTGAGAGCAACTTCTCCCAACCATCCAGGAACAGTTTGGTGACAAAGAATGCCTTTTCCAGCATGATGGAGCACCTTGCCATAAGGCAAAAGTGATAACTAAGTGGCTCGGGGAACAAAACATTGATATTTTGGGTCCATGGCCAGGAAACTCCCCAGACCTTAATCCCACTGAGAACTTGTGGTCAATCCTCAAGAGGCGAGTGGACAAACAAAAACCCACACATTCTGACAGACTCCAAGCATTGATTATGCAAGAATGGGCTACAACGTACCAACGGTTTGAGCCTCCAACTGAACCAGTTGGATGGCTCAATCCACAACATTTAAAGCTAGCTGTGGAGTAAGCTTATGGTATGTTCTTACCTCTGTATCACTAATACATTTCTTTAATGTTTTATTTCACCTTTATTTACCAGGTAGGGTAGTTGAGAACAAGTTCTCATGTACAACTGCGACCTGGCAAAGATAAAGCAAAGCAGTGTGACAGAAACAACAACACAGAGTTACACATGGAATAAACAAACATACAGTCAATAATACAGTAGAGAAGGTCTATATATAGTGAGTGAAAATGAGGTAGGATAAGAGGGGTGAGGCAATAAATAGGCCGTAGTGGCGAAATTATTACAGTATGGCAAATTAAACACTGGGGTGATAGATGTGCAGAAGATGAGTGTGCAAGTAGCAGTACTGGGGTGCAAAGGAGCAAAATAAGTAAAATAAATAACAATATGGTGATAGTTGGATGGGATATTAGAGGTAGTTGGATGGCATATTTACAGATTGGCTATGTACAGGTGCAGTGATCTGTGAGCTGCTCTGACAGCTGGTGCTTAAAGCTAGTGAGGGAGATATGAGTCCCGAGCTTCAGTGATTTTTGCAGTTTGTTCCAGTCATTGACAGCAGAGAACTGGAAGGAAATGAGACTGAAGGAGGAATTGGCTTTGGGGGTGACGGTGGTGACCAGTGAAATATACCAGTGAAATATACCTGCTGGAGCGCGTGCTGTGGGTAGGTGCTGCTTTGGTGACCAGTGAGCTGAGAGAAGGCGGGGCTTTACCTAGCAATGACTTATAGATGACCTGGAGCCAATGGGTTTGGCAACGGATATGAAGCGAGGGCCAGTCAACGAGAGCAGTGGTGGGTAGTATATGGGGCTTTGGTGACGAAACGGATGGCACTGTGATAGACTGCATCCAATGTGCTGAGTAGAGTGTTGGAGGCTATTTTGTAAATTACATCGCTGAAGTCAAGGATTGGTAGGATAGTCACTTCTACTAGGTTATGTTTGGCAGCATGAGTGAAGCATGCTTTGTTGCGAAACAGGAAGCCGATTCTAGATTTAATTTTGGATTGGAGATGCTTAATGTGAGTCTAGAAGGAGAGTTTACAGTCTAACCAGACACCTGACACCAGTCTAGCCAGACACCTAGGTAATTGTAGTTGTCCACATACTCTAAGTCAGAAGCGTCCAGAGTAGTGATGCTGGACGGATGGTTAGGTGCATTTAGTTTTGCTTGCATTTAAGAGCAGTTGGAGGCCACAGAAGGAGAGTTGTATGACATCGAAGCTTATCTGGAGGTTAACACAGTGTCCAAAGAAGGGCCAGAAGTATACATAATGTTGTCATCTGCATAGAGGTGGATCAAGGAATCCCCAGCAGCAAGAGCGACATCATTGCGGTATACAGAGAAAAGAGTGAACCCTGTGGCACCCCCATAGCGACTGCCAGAGGTCTGGACAACAGGCCCTCCGATTTGATACACTGAACTACTGTATGTCAGATAAGTAGTTGGTGAACCATGCGAGGCAGTCATTTGAGAAACCAAGGCTGTTGAGTCTGCCCGATAAGAATGTGGTGATTGACAGAGTCGAAAGCCTTGGCAAGGTCGATGAATGAATACAGCTGCACAGTATTGTCTCTTATCGATGGCGGTTATGATATAATTTAGGACCTTGAGCATGGCTGAGGTGCACCCATGAGCAGCTCGGAAACCAGATTACATAGCGGAGAAGGTACGGTGGGATTCGAAATGGTCGGTGATCTGTTTGTTAACTCGGCTTTTGAGGAGATCTTAGAAAGGCAGGGTAGGATAGATATAGGTCTGTAGCAGTTTGGGTCTAGAGTGTCTCCCCCTATGTAGAGTGGGATGACAGCGTCAGCTTTCCAATCTTTGGGGATCTCATACGATACGAAAGAGAGTTTGAACAAGCTAGTAATAGGGATTTCAGAATTTTGGCGGATCATTTTAGGAAGAAAGGGTCCAGATTGTCTAGCCCTGCTGATTTGTAGTGGTCCAGATTTTGCATCTCTTTCAGAACATCAGCTATCTGGATTTGGGTGAAGCAGAAATGGAGAGGCTTGGGCAAGTTGCAGTGAGGGGTTCAGGGCTGTTGACCGGGGTATGGTAGCCAGGTGGAAAGCAAGGCAAGCCGTAGAAAAATGCTTATTGAAATTCTCAATTATTGCGGCTTTATCAGTGGTGACAGTGTTTCTTAGCCTAAATGCAGTGGGTAGCTGGGAGGAGGTGTTCTTATTCTCCATGGACTTTACAGTGTCCCAGAACATTGTTGAGTTAGTGCTACAGGATGCGAGTTTCTGTTTTATCCTTGGCTTTCCTAACTGCCTCTGTATATTTGTTCCTAACTTTCCTGAAAAGTTGCATATCGAAAGGTGCTATTTGATGCTAATGCAGTACGCCACAGGATGTTTTTGTGCTGGTCAAGGGCAGTCAGGTCTGGAGTGAACCAAGGACTATATCTGTTCCTGGTTCTACATTTTTTGAATGGGGCATGCTTATTTAAGATGGTGAGGAAAGCACTTTTCAAGAACAACCAGGCATCCTCTACTGACGGAATTAGGTCAATATCCTTCCTGGATACCCGGGTCAGGTCGATTAGAAAGGCCTGCTCGCTGAAGTGTTTTAGGGAGCGTTTGACAGTGATGAGGGGTGGTTGCATGACCGCAGACCCATTACGGATGCAGGCATTGAGGCAGTGATCGCTGAGTCCCTGGTTGAAGACAGCAGAGGTGTATTCGGAGGGCAGGTTGGATAGGATGATATCTATGAAGGTGCCAGTGTTTACGCATTTGGGGTTATACCTGGTTCATTGATCATTTGTGTGAGATTGAGAGCATCAAGTTTAGATTGTAGGATGACCAGGGTGTTAATTAACCTCTTCAGTCGACCCTCTACTTTTTCGAACATTCTGTTAAACATCGCACAACAATTCAGCGCCCTGCTACTCAGGCCAGGAATATAGTATATGCATATGATTAGTATGTGTGGATAGAAAACACTCAGACGTTTATAAAACTGGTTAAATCACGGCTGTGACTATAACAGAACGTACGTTTCATCGAAAAGTGCAAGAAAATCTGATCACTGAAAATGGAAATAAATATCCTTGCGCTACTTCCAGGAATTGTTCAAAGTGAACCGAATTACATGAGGCCGAGGTTGCAGTGCCTACAGCTTCCACACAATGTCTAGAGTCTTGTAATTTGATTCGGCTTTGATTCTTGGTCAAACCGAATCAAGGGAACCGATTCCCTCCGGTCTCCGACCGGATGTTTTGGTTGAGCTCTCTCCAGACATTTTTTCGAGACGGACGGCTATAGAATTTACATCGCCTCCTGATGAATTTTATCGCTTATTAACGTGTACTAATACTTAAAGTTGCATTACAAAAGTATTTCGAAGTGTTTTGTGAAAGTTTATCGTCCACTTTTTTAATTTAAAAAAATGACGTTACGTTATGAAACGCTATTTTTTTCAGTTTATCACACAGTCTTCAGAGATCGATATCTAGGCTATATATGGACCGATTTAATAAAAAATAGACCCAATAGTGATTATGGGACATCTAGGAGTGCCAACAAAGAAGATGGTCAAAGGTAATGAATGTTTTATATTTTATTTGTGCGGTTTGTGTAGCGATGACTATGCTAATTATTTTGTTTACGTCGCCTGCGGGTCTTTTGGGGTGTTACATGCTATCAGATAATAGCTTCTCATGCTTTCGCCGAAAAGCATTTTAAAAATCTGACTTGTTGCCTGGATTCACAACGAGTGTAGCTTTAATTCAATACCCTGCATGTGTATGTATTTTAATGAACGTTTGAGTTTTAACTAATACTATTAGCATTTAGCGTAGCGCATTTGCATTTCCAGAGCTCTAGATGGGACGCCTGCGTGCCAGGTAGGAGCAAGAGGTTAAGCATGTCCCAGTTTAGGTCACCTAACAGCACGAGCTCTGAAGATAGATGCAAGGCAATCAATTCACATGTCTAGGGCACAGCTGGGGGCAGAAGGTGGTCTATAGCAAGCGGCAACGATAAGAGACTTGTTTCTGGAGAGGTGGATTTTTTAAAGTAGATGCTCAAATTGTTTCGGCACAGACCTGGATAGTAAGACAGAACTCTGCAGACTATCCCTGCAGTAGATTGCAACTCCGCCCCCTTTGGCATTTCGCTACACTCGCATTAACATCTGCTAACCATGTGTATGTGACAAATAACATTTGATTTGATTTGATGTTTTGTCTGAAAATTTTATAGTTAGGGATGGAAATTTCAGGGTTTTTGGTGGTCTTCCTGAACCAGGATTCAGACACGGCTAGGATGCCCGGGTTGGCAGAGTGTGCTAGGGCAGCGAATATAACAAATTTAGGGAGGAGGCTTCTAATGTTAACATGCATGAAATCAAGGCTTTTACGGTTACAGAAGTAAACAAATGAGATCACCTGTGGAATGGAAGTGGAGCTAGGCACTGCAGGGCCTGGATTAACCTCCACACCAGAGGAAAAGAGGAGGAGTAGGATAAGGGTACGGCTAAAGGCTAAAAGAACTGGACGGCTAGTACATTCGGAACAGAGAGTAAAAAGAGCATAATTTTGGGCATGGTAGAATAGATTCAAGACATAATGTACAGACAAAGGTATGGTAGGTTGTGGGGGTAAACCTGTGCATAGAGTGACAATGAAAGAGATATTGTCTCTTGAAATATAATTTAAACCAGGTGATGTCACCGCATGTGTGGGAGGTGGAATTAAAGTGTTAACTAAGGATTATTGAGCATGGCTAGAGGCTCTACAGTGAAATTAGGCAATAATTACTAACCAAAACAACAATGGACAAGGCATATTGACATTAGGAAGAGGCATGCGTAGCCAAATGATCATAGGAGTCCAGTGAGTGGCTTCCGGCAGTCAGCATGCTGGGGCAAGCAAGCTAGCAGAAGGACCTTAAAGGGACATCGCAACGGAAGAAAGTCTGTTGTGGCCCCCTCGTGCTGTCACGTCGGCGGACGAATCAGCAGGGCTCCGTGTGGTAAACCAGGCCAACTGGCAAAATTTGGTATAGTGGCCAAAGAATTTGTCCAATTGGCCTCTTAAGCTATCAGTCCAATATGCTCTAGACAGCTAGCGGGCTGCACCTAGCAGGCCAATTGGCAAAATAGGTATTGTAGCCAAAGGAGTGGCTGATTGGCCTTTTCGGCTAGCCGGGAGATGGGCCTAGCAGATTGGCCTAGCAAGGCTAGCTCCAGGCTAATTGTCTCTTGTTTCGGGGCAGAGACGTTAGCCAGGAGTGGCCACTCGGATAGCAGCTAGCTATCTGCGATTATCCAGATGAAACATTTTAAATTTAAAAAAGGTTCAGAGCTTGCGGCAGAAATCCGGAGATATGGAGAAAAATAAGTCAGATTTGCTCTGGTTTGAGTCGCGCTGTGCGGACTGGCGAGTTGTCCAGGCTAAAGGTAGCTGATGACCGCTAACAGTGGCTAGCTGACGAGTAGCTAGTTAGCTGGTTAACTTCTGTTAGGGATTCTGGTTAAAAGGGACGGATCAGCGGGCTCCGTGTGGTAAACCAAAATAGGTATATTGATCAAAGAATTTGTCCGATGGGCCTCTAAGCTAACAGTCCGATGTGCTCTAAACAGCTAGTGCGCTGCAGCTAGCAGGCCAATTGGCAAAATAGGTATTGTAGCCAAAGGAGTGGCTGATTGTCCTTTTCGGCTAGCCGGGAGATGGGCCTAGCAGGTGGGCCTAGCAATGGTTAATTGATTACTAGCTAGTAGGCAGTTAGCTGTCTAGCTTTTGATGGGGGTTCTGGTTCTTAAGTGTAAAAATAGCAGATCCGTACCACATTGGGTGAGGCGGGGTGCAGGAGAGTATATTCAGTCCGTAGATGTAAAGTGATATTAAAATATATACGAGAAAAAAAACAGGAAAAACTATATTTTTCACACGGGACAGGACCGGGAAGAGACAAAACACACTTCCAACTGCTGCGCCATCTTGTTTTTTTTGTACATGATCACATACAAATGAGTATGTCTATGATTCCTCTCATGACCCACCTGCCCTCGGCACATATCATTCATGTAGTCTCTCTCTTTTAGACCATAGTACTGTACTTGTACCCCTCAGTCTTGCCTTCATCGTTCTTCGGTGGTGCTATTAGGGGGTTACCCTCGGCCTCTCCAGAGGAACACTGAGGGGGGAGAGAGGGATAGGAGAAAATGCACATGGACTTATCAGTAAGTTGGAAATGGGGTGCTTGTTGACGCAAATAATGCATTTCTAAACCTTCTAAAAAGATATTGAAGAGCCATTGAGGAGCTGAGGAGAGGATACTCACGTGTACATGAAGAGGAATCCATAGTTGGAGTTGACTCTGTACATCTCATTGTTTACATCTCAATGGCATCCCAGCCATTAGACTAACAGAGAAATATAAGGGAATGGTAGTTTGCGTGTGTCTCGTTGTGTCTGTCACCAGAGTGGTATACTACGAAGCAAGCTAGATCTACTCAGGCTTTTATAAAGCTAGTTAGCTTCACATTCCAGGTCAGGCTTCATCCGTTCTTTGATGGTAGATATTGCTCGTTCACCTGCCGCAAGAAGAAGGCTTGTAACTGAGCTAATGCCGAACTCTTGAGACAATGTTGAAACATCAGTCAGTGCCATTTCAATTTGTGCCGAAATCAAAATGAAAGAAAAGTTATCAAATTCAGCAGGCTATGGTGTGAAATATGCTTTTAGAGTCCCGCCTTATCTTATTACTAATCGATAAATTTGTCTTTGGCGTGCTTATCAATGTACGAGCACCTTTTTCCCACTCCTGTCGCTCCTTCTATCTGTGGAAAAGCTTGTTGCTTTGTGACCATAGACAGACATATAAAGCAAAAAAGGGATTTGGAACCTCTACCCCTGGAAATTTGACAGTTAAACTCATTGGTACACTTGCAATGGCTGCCAGTCTTGACTTCATTTGGAACTGCAATCTATGGATTCTACACTATACCAAATGTGGACACCCCTTCAAATGAATGGATTTGGTTATTTCAGCCAAACCCATTACTGACAGGTGTATAAAATCAAGCACACCGCCATGCAATCTCCATAGACAAAAATTGTCAGTAGAAGGACCTTACTGAAGAGCTCAGTGACTTTCAACATGGCACTGTCATAGGATGCCACCTTTCCAACAAGTCAGTTCATAACATTTCTGCCCAGATATAACTGCCCTGTTCAACTGTAAGTGCTGTTATTGTGAAGTGGAAATGTCTAGGAGCAACAATGGCTCAGCAATTGTGGTAGGCCACACAAGCTTACTACAGAGTGCATCTGGAAGCAATATCGGCACAAAACCTTTTCATTGGTAGCTTTGTGAAATGGGTTTCCATTGCCGAGCAGCTGCACACAATTCTAAAATCATGATGCACAATGGCAAGTGTTGGCTGGAGTGACGTACAGCTCACATTGGACTCTTGAGCAGCGGAAACGCGTTCTCTGGAGTGATGACAATGACATTCTAGAAGATTCTGTGCTTCCAACTTTGAAAGCCCTTTCCTTTTTCAGAATGACAATGCCCCCCCGTGGACAAAGCGAGGTCCATACAGAAATGGGTTGACATGATCGGTGTGGAAGAACTTGACTGGCCTGCACAGAGTCCTGACTTCAACCCCATCGAACACCTTAGGGATGAATTGGAACACCGACTGCGAGCCAGGCCTAATCGCCCGGCATCAGTGCCCGACCTCACCAATGCTCTTGTGGCTGAATGGAAGCAATTCCCTGCTGCAATGTTCCAACATCTAATGGAAAGCCTTCCCAGATGAGTAGAGGCTGTTACAGCAGCAAGGAGGGACCAACTCCATATTAATTCCCATGATTTGTTCGACGAGCAGGTGTCCACATACAATACATGACCAAAAGTATTTCCATGGGTGGTTGCTGCTGTCAGTTAGTATTTAGACATTTGCAAAAGCAACCGCGTAAATGTAGTTTGGAAAGCAAATGCTGTCCTTACCAAATGTGTAATTTGATAGGTATTTAAAAAAAAAATTACACACAAAACATGTCAGCATTTAATCACTTGTCTTCCTCAAATGAAAGTTGTTGATTACATCATTTTTGTAAGAGGGATGATATCTGATTTTCATTGGTCCTCAACTCGTGGCTCAGACACTTCTTTCAGGATAAATGTGGTTAGTAGAGTAGAGTTAGCCTGTCCTAGAGCAGGTTACTTCTGAAGGATTCTTTGCCATAGAAATGTACCTGGCTAAAAGGTGAGCCACTCGCATGGTACAGGTTAAAAGTTACCTCGCTAAGTTCCATTGTACAGGGCTCAGTACGAAGCCCCTCTTTTGCCGCTGCCGACAGCACTGCGCTCCCAGTTCACCCCCAACAAGCTGACCACTGTGTCTGTGAATGCATCCGCACGCACGCACCCACCCACTCCTGAAAGTGGGCACTGGTACATCATCCCTTATTATAGTACACTCCAGTAAGACCCATTCACTTCCATGAACCTGCTGTGTGTGTGTTGCACCTGGAACTGAAGCCAGTCAGTGGACATGCCCGGTCTGTGGGTGTTCTTCCACCAGCGCAGTTTGTTCTGCTCATCGAGCGCCATGAGAATGTTTTGGAACATATTATACACTGCCTTCACACTGGGAGAAAAAAAGGACAGAAGGAGAAATGAGGGAGAGAGAAAGAAATGGGAGAGAGAGGGGCAATGAAAGAAATGATCAGTGAGTAATTGGATAAAGAAAGACATTCAACACACCCGCCTAGTAAGATTCAGGCTACACCTGTAGTCAATCTCACATTATTGGTGACGTCCATTGCGTATAATTGCTGATCCACTTCCTTTCCTCCTGTGATTGTTCAAAGAGAGACTCAATCTCCTCCATGTAGTGAGGGTTGTAGATGGTCACCTCTTCCAGAACCTTCTCAAAGCGTGCTCGTACCTGGGGGTGTCACATTGGTGGGAGATATACACGTTATTACATTTACCCACGTACATAAAGACAGGTTTCCAGTGGAACGTAATGTTATTACAATATTGAAGAAAAAAATGTTTTATTCTGTACTTGGGGTTGTACTGTATTTTCAAATGTGTTGGTAGATTACAGGTGGCTATCCTTGATCTAGAAAACGTTATATCAGGTAATGCCAGAAACAAAGACAGCTTTCTAAATGATAGACATTTAATCATAGAACTGGATTGTTTCAAATACTAATGTTAATTAGCTAGCTAGTTGTTCTATTCATCAAGGCCTTTTTAAAATCGGAAGTCAACTCGGCTGTTTACAGCTAGTGTTAGACAACTAGCTAAAAATCATAGCTAAGACCTGAATGTCTCTCTGGTTGATACTGTTAACTAGCTAGGTCAAAGCAATGTATAGACAGATATTAGTATAACTGGCATAGTTATAAATATCTAGCTAAATAAGTGGATAAATAACTTTTAGGACCTATACGTGTTCGCTGACAGAAGAAAATTCAAGTTGGAGCTCTGGGATGATGCCCGAGTTCATGAATTGTAATTCCGAGTTGGATGACCATTCAAAGGGTTTTTCACAGTCGGGGCATTTTTGTTTTCTTCAGAGTTACTGCTTTATATGAACCGGAAAGGATCGTCTGTAGCCCCACCCAGTGAACTTTCATGTTGTTGTTTTGGGCTAAAGTTAGCTAGGTAGCTCACATTTGGAACGCCGTATTTGGAGTAAACTTGAGAGTATCGTCGGCCTACACATCAATTGAAGAGTCACCTTAAGCTTGAGAGGAATGGGAGATGCAATAGAGGAATGGAATGGAATGGTGAGGTAGAGGGCGCATAATGAAGACCACTGGCTACTTCTCTGAACTTTGTGTGGTGAGCTTTCTGGCACCAACTTCAGGCATTTCAATATCATGGTTTGCTTTTTTAATACAGCAAAAAATAGACAATACCAAACTCGACAAACAGAAAATTATTAAAACTAAATCACTCGTATATCTTGGTTAGATAAGTATTCAACCCCCTGAGGCAAACAATGTAGGATCACCTTTTTGTAAGTCTCTAGGAGCTTTGCACACCTGGATTCTACAATATTAGCACATTTAAAAAAAATTCTTCAAGCTATGTCAAGTTGGTGGTTGATCATTTCTAGACAGCCATTTTCAAAACTTTCCATAGATTTACAAGCACATTTAAGTCAATGTTGTCATGTGTTGCTGCCATGCTATGTTGTCTTAAGTCTCTCTTTATGTAATGTTGTCTCGCTTGTCATGATGTGTGTTTAGTCCTATGTTTTTATTTAATCTATTTTTATTTTTATTTCAGCCCTCACCTTCGGAGGAGTCCGTTTGCCTTTAGGTATGCCGTCATTGTAAATAAGAATGTGTTCTTAACTGACTTTGAAAACATTCAATATCATCTTGCAACTCCAGTGTATATTTGGCTTTTTGTCTTAGGTTGTTGTCCTGCTGAAAGGGGAATTTATCTTCCAGTGTCTGTTGGAAAGCAGACTAAACCAGGTTTTCCTCTAGGAATTTACATATGCAATGTTAATTCCAATTATTTTTATCCAAACAACAATCCCTAGTCCTTGCCGACGACAAGCATACCCATAACATGATGCATCCACCACCATGCTTGAAAATATGAAAAGGTGTACTCAGGGATGTGTTGTGTTGAATTTGCCCAAAACATACCACTTGATTTTGTATTCAGGACAAAAAGCGATAAAAAATACAAATACAAATGTTTTTATTCCTTTCTGTTGTTGAAGTTTTACTTTTGTGCCTTGTTGCATAAAGGATGTATGTTTTGAAATGTTTGTACTCTGTACAGGCTTCATTTTTACAGTGGCTTGTGAAAGCATTCACCCCCTTTTCCTATTTTGTTGCCTTACAACCTGGAATTAAAATATATATCTTTTTTTTTTTTTTGTTTGTATAATTTGATTTACACAACATGCCTACCACTTTGAAGATGCAAAATATATTTTATTGTGAAACAAATAAGAAATAAGACAAAAATAAATAAAACATGAACGTACATAACTATTCCCCCAAAGTCAATACTTTGTAGAGCCACCTTTTGCAGCAACTGTAACTGCAAGTCTCCTGGGGTATGTCTCTATAAGTTTGGCACATCTAGCCACTGGGATTTTTGCCCATTCTTCAAGGTAAAACTGCTCCAGCTCCTTCAAGTTGGATGGCTTCCGCTTGTGTACAGCAATATTTAACCTTTTTAAGTAAAGGGGGCAGCATTTTCACTTTTGGATAAATAGCGTGCCCAATTTCAACTTCCTGCTACTCATGCCAGGAATATAAGATATGCATATTATTAGTAGATGTGTATGGAAAGAACTCTAACGTTTCTAAACTGTTTGAATCATGTCTGTGAGTATAACATAATTTATGAAGCAGGCTAAACCCCGAGGACTACCTGTTCAGATTATTATTTTTTTTGCCTCTGACTGCTCCCTCGGTTGTCTTTGCCAAGGGATATTTTATTGGAACAATTTTTCAGTTCCTACCACTTCCACTGGATGTCACCAGTCTTTGGAATTTGGTTGAGGTTATTCATTTGTGCAACATAGAAGAAGCACATCCTGGAACAACTTTACACTATTGAGAGTTGCGCAAGACATAAAAAGGAGCATGGTTTGTTTACTTGTTGTATTGAATACAGATTGCCACGTCTACAATTTGATCGATTATTCATGTTTAAAAATACCTACAATTGTATTACAAAAGTAGTTTGAAATATTTTGGCAAATTTTAAAGGCAACATTTGAAATGTTTTGTAGTGACGTTGTGTTTTTGTAAGCTGTTTTCTTCTGGATCAAACGCGTTTTATACATGGACATTTTGGTAATATATGGACGGAATTAATTAAAAAAAGGACCAATTGTGATGTTTATGGGACATATTGGAGTGGCAACAAAAGAAGCTCGTCAAAGGTAATGCATGTTTTATATTTAATTTTAGCATTTTGTGTAGCGCCTGTAGGTTTGAAATATGCTACCCTCTTTATTGACATTGTGCTATCATCAGATAATAGCTTCTTAATGCTTTCGCCGAAAAGCTTTTTAAAATCGGACATGTTGGCTGGATTCACAACAAGTGTAGCTTTAATTGAGTATCTTACATGTGTGATTTAATGAATGTTTGATTTTATATCATTATTTGAATTTGCCGCACTGCATTTTCCTTGTTTTTCCTTCCCAGTGGGACTCAATACCATAAGAATTAAGTCATTCCACAGATTCACAATTGGATTTTAGATATTTTTGTTTTGTTTTTGTTAACCTTTATTGAACTAGGCAAGTCAGTTAATAAGAACAAATTTTTATTTTCAATGACGGCCTAGGAACAGTGGGTGAAGTGCCTTGTTCAGGGGTGATCTTGCAACCTCTTGATACTAGTTCAGAGCTCTAACCACTAGACTAGCTGCCGCCCCACTGACTAGGCCATTTTAAGACATTTAAATATTTTCCCTTAAACCACTCAAGTGTTGCTTTAGCAGTATGCTTAGGGTCATTGTCCTGCTCGAAGGTGAATCTCCACTCCACAGTCTCAAATCTCTGGAAGAGTGAAACAGCTTTCCCTCAGGAATTTCCCTGTATTTATCCCCATCCTTCAATTCTGACCAGTTTCCCAGTCACTGCCAATGAAAAATACCCCCACAGTATCATGCTGCAACCACCATGATGCTGCCACCACCATGCTTCTCTATGGGGATGGTGTTCTCCGGGTGATGATGGGTGTATGGTTTGCGCAAGACATAACATTTTCCATGATGGCCAAAAAGCTACATTTTTGTCTCATCTGACAAGAGTACCTTCTTACATATGTTTGGAGAGTCTCCGACATGCCTTTTGGCGAACATTAAAAGTGTTTATTTTATTTTTTCTTTAACAATGGCTTTTTTTCTGGACACTCTTCCGTTAAGCCCAGCTCTGTGGAGTGTACGGCTTAAAGTGGTCCTATGGACAGATACATCGATCTCCACTGTGGAGATTTGGTCTTTGGTCTCTTTTTTGCCTCTCTATTTAATGCCCTCCTATCCTGATCTGTGAGTTTTGGTGGGCGGCCCTAACTTTCAGGTTGGTTGTAGTGCCATATTCTTTAAATGTTTTAATAAAGGATTTAATTGTGCTCAGTATGATGTTCAAAGTTTCGGCTATTTTTTTATAACCCAACCCCTTTACTTCTAAACAACTTTGCCCCTGACCTGTTTGGAGAGCTCTTTGCTATTCATGGTGCCGCTTGCTTTGCGGTGCCTCTTGCTTAGTGGTGTTGCAGACTCTGGGGCCTTTTAGAACAGGTGTGTGTGTGTGTGTGTGTGTGTGTGTGTGTGTGTGTGTGTGTGTGTGTGTGTGTGTGTGTGTGTGTGTGTGTGTGTGTGTGTGTGTGTGTGTGTGTGTGTGTGTGTGTGTGTGTGTGTGTGTGTGTGTGTGTGTGTGTGTGTGTGTGTGTGTGTGTGTGTCTCGTGATGTACTGGCCTGTCTCCTGGTAGCGCCTCCATGCTCCGGACACTACGCTGACAGACACAGCCAACCTTCTTGCCACAGCTCGTATTGATGTGCCATCCTGAATGAGCTGCACTACCTGAGCCACTTGTGTGGGTTGTAGAAACCGTCTCATGCCACCACTAGAGTGAAAGCACCGCCAGCATTCAAAAGTGACCAAAACATCAGCCAGGAAGTATAGGAACTGAGAAGTGGTCTGTGGTCACCACCTGCAGAAACACTCCTTTATTGGGGGTGTCTTGCTAATTGCCTATAATTTCCATCTGTTGTCTATTCCATTTGCACAACAGCATGTGAAATGTATTGTCAATCAGTGTTGCTTCCTAAGCGGACAGTTTGATTTCACAGGAGTGTGATTGACTTGGAGTTACATCGTGTTGTTTAAGTGTTCCCTTTATGTTTTTGGAGCAGTGTATATATACAGTATATATACTGAGATCATGTGACAGATCATGTGACACTTAAATAAAGTCATCCTGTGTGCAATCTAACTAATTATGTGACTTCTGAAGCTAATTGGTTGCACCATATCTTATTTAGGGGCTTCATAGCAACAGGGGTGAATAAATATGCACACACCACTTTTCCGTTAAAAAAAATGTACTTTTTTAACTTCACCAATTTGGACTATTTTGTGTGTGTCCATTTACATGACATCCAAATCATTTTAAATTACAGGTTTTAATGCAACAAAATAGGAAAAATGACAATGAGGATGAAAACGTTTGCAAGGCATTGCAGGTTAGTATTGCCATTAAACTCTAACTGTTTAAAGTCCTCATTGGCCTCATGATGAAATCCCTGAGCGGCTTCCTTACTCATTAGCAACTGAGTTAGGAACGATGCCTGTATCTTTGTAGTGACTCGGTGTTTTGATACACAATCCAAATGTTCAATTACTAACATCACCATACTCGTGGATATTCAATGTCTGCTATTTTATTTTTACTAATCTAGCAATGGGCACAATTCTTTCAGGCATTGGAACACCTCCCTGGTCTTTGTGGTTGAATTTGTGTTTCAAATTCACTGCTGGACTGGACTGTTATTGCACACAAAGTTAGATCTGCAATTTATTATGTGACTTGTTAACCTCCTACAGGATAGGTGTCCCTAATCTGGGACGGTTGTTGAACAATGCTCAATAATGTGACTAGAAAATGCCAACAGCCAACTTTCCGGGACATAGACATGTATTATATGGGCAGAAAGCTTAAATTCCTGTTAATATAACTGCAGTGTCCAATTTACAGTAGCTATTTGAGGATGGTGCACAACAACAAAGCACTTCAATCACAGCAACTGGTCTGATACGTTCACCTTTGAAGGTAAACAATGTACTTACATTCAATAATCTTTCTCTGATTTGTTATCCTGAGGGTCCAAGAGATAAAATGTAGTGTAGGGTAGTTTCGTTTGAAAACATCTATTTTTATTCAAATGTAGGAACTGGGTTCTACAGTTTGAACCTCTGCTGTCTCTGGCTCCACACAAACTCCACCCGGCCATCTAGATAGGGAAGCTATTGATCCATCATGTATGCCATTCCTGGGAGTGTGTAAACTTATTTTTTATTATTACCACAGCATTTTTTAATGTTCTCTATAGTTATGTATTTGAAAATGTATAATTTGGCACATTTGGGAAAACTCCTGACCGCCATGATGCGAAATATTGTGTCGTGAGGTAGTTCTTCACTGGGTTAGTCTGAAACTTAGTGCACACAATGTTGTGACAAAATCTCAATTACACCAAGGATCCTATCTTAATTTATGTCCTTTCTCTTGCATTTGAAAGATGATAAAAAAAATAGAAAATGCATCTTTATTTGTTTATTATCTTTTACCATATCTAATGTGTTATAATATTCTCCTACATTCATTTCAATTTACCACAAACTTCAAAGTGTTTATTTTCAAATGGTATCAAGAATATGCATATCCTTGCAGTTAGATTTGTAAGAAAAGTCATTACTGACGAAAATTTAAAAAAAGGCCCCGATCGTTTTTGCAAATTTTTGCTAAACTCATTTTTTTCTCCTGAACTTGTTTAGCCTTTGCCATAACAAATGGGTTGAATACTTAATGACTCAAAACGTTACAGCTTTTCATTTTGTATTCATTTGTAAATAAAAAACAACATTATTCCACTTTGACATTGTGGGGTTTTGTGTGTAAGCCAGTGCCAAAAATCTACATTTAATACATTTTCAATTCAGGCTGTTACAACAATGTGGGAAAAGTAAAGGGGTGTGAATAATTTCTGAAGGCACTCTATACACACAGTACCAGTGACTGGGATTGCACAATAATGTCGGAATTATTTCCATTGTGGTCCTTATTTTATTTATAGAGATACAGACAAAATATATCCTACTGTTCACACATTAGCTTGCTTTTTACATTATTTTTAAAAGTTGATACAGCTTTGTGTTTCTCTGGTAGTTTGTTCCGCTCAACAGCGGCGGTATATAAAAATGTGTTTTTACCAGACAGACTTATATTTAAAACATTGAATATTCCAGTATTATGCTGATAGACATCTCTAACAAATGAAAAATAGTTGGATAGGTACCTGGGGGCTGGATCCATGATAATTATGTGGACCAGACCAGGTTTAATTAAAACTACTTTTTCCCCCCACAGATTGCCAGCCTAGCTGCTTAAAATTCTCTACTTCCAGATGACTACGAGGGGGGAGTTGAAGTGCAATTCTTACAAGCTTGGTTTGGCTTGTCTGTTGCTTATTCTTTAAATGTTCGGGGCTGCTGGTGAACCGTGATGTGCTGGCATACTCAAAGTGACACTGAACTAGTGCACTTGCCAGAGTTATTAGGGTGTTAATGTCAAGCCTTTTTGAGGATGCTTGAATTATATTTTGCACGAACTTGTGCATGCCTACAGGAAACTTTCAAGTAGCCTTATCAGATTAATACTTGGTGACTAGTTCTGTTTATGCCACACATGAAGGTAATCCATTTTTAAAGTTAAATTACACATAATTAGACTATGCAGAAGCGTTAGGTTCTAGGTGCGTGATGAATAGCCGTTTGGTTTGGAGAGGAGCTTTCATCAATAACTGCACCTGCCAGGAGCGTATGTGCCACATTATTATATAACGACTTGGGGGAATTATGATCCGCAACAGCCCGTGCATCTCGGTATCCAAATTAAAAATACAACCAAACTGGCATGCTACTGGGCCTTTCTAGACCTTATAAACTGCTGAGAGTAGACCCACAACAGATCCAAATGGAATTAACTAAATGTTCACTGCAGCCTAGAGTAATTTTGTACCTACTTGAAAACAATAATGCAATTAATTATTGCATTGTGGTGTTGTAGGCTAGTCTAGGTAGAATAATTGTATTGTCCCTAAACAAGATCAACTGGGGAGCTGTGTGTCTCATGTCTTCACTGTTCTTTCATGCTCAATGATGTACCTGGCCTCTGCGTCACGACTTCCGCCGAAGTTGGCTTCCCTGCCTGTTCGGGCGGTGTTCGGCGGTCTTTATCACTAGCCGCTATCGATCCCTTTTTCGTTTGTCTGTTGGTTTTGTCTTATTAGTTTCACCTGTGTGTATTTTGGTTTAATTAGCATCCCTATATGTAGTAGTTTGACCCGCCCTTGTTTTGTGCGGGATTGTCTTTTGTGTGTACATATTAGGTCGTGGTGTATTTTATTTTCTATACTGGACACCCTGTGGTTTTGGGTTGTCTGGTATATAGCCCTGTATTGTATTGGGCTTATCAGTTTGGTGTGCAATAGTAAAGCACTTTACTCCGTTACTCTCTCTCTCTCTCTGCGTCTGATTCCTGCACACACACCTAGTACCGCGTGACAGAATCCCGCACCACAACATGGAATCAGTAGGAGCAGCCGCATCTCCTCTCCCATCGATGGAGGAAAGGGTCCTCCATCATACCAGCGTTCTCCATAGAATTGGATCGGCCATGGACCAAATGATGGAGAGGATGGATCGATGGGAGAGGAGTGGCCTTCCCAACTCATCTCCAGCACCCCCTCCTCCAGCACCTCCTGTTTCTGCTACCGCATCTGGCTCCGGGGCTCTTCGGCTGACGCTCCCACGGGAGTATGATGGAATGGCGGCAGGGTGCCAGGATTTCCTTCTACAACTGGAACTGTACCTGGCTACCGTGCGTCCTACTCCCTCCGGAGAGGAGAGCGTGAGGGCCCCTGTCTCCTGTTTGACTGGGCGAGCTCTCGAGTGGGCCAACGCACTGTGGAATGGTCCGGACTCGGCGAGGGATCATTACCCCGAGTTCACCCACCTATTCCCGAGCTGTGTTTGACCATCCACCAGAGGGTCGTGCGGCGGGTGAACGGCTGTTCCACCTGCGTCAAGAGACGAGGAGCGCGCAGGACTTTGCCCTGGAGTTCAGGACCTTGGCCGCAGGAGCAGTGTAGAACGACAGGGCCCTGATAGATCATTTCCGATGCAGTCTCAGGGAGGACGTCTGCAGAGAGCTAGCATGTCGGGACACCACGCTCACACTGGATGAACTCATTGACATGGCTATCCGTCTCGACAACCTGCTGGCTGCCCGAGGGCGTTCGGATCAGGTTCTGTCGTTTCCACATCCCAGCCCTCCTGCCCCTATCCCTATGGAGTTAGGAGGGGCGGCTTCGAGGGGGACCGGAGGAGGAGTGTCCTCCTGCACCAGTTGTGGTCGGCGAGGGCACACGGCCGACCGGTGTTGGAGGAACTCGTCTGGGAGTCGGGAGGGCAGGCGGAGCACTACTCGATCACCCCAGGTGAGTAAGCAGCAGAATAACCCAGAGCTTCCTGTCGGTCATATGTATGTGTTAAATTATTTCCTTGTGTTTCTTCTCTCTCAGCATAAGGCGCTAGTCGATTCAGGCGCAGCTGGGAATTTCATGGATCGTGGGCTCGCGTTAAGGCTAGGGATTCCCCTGGTGTCGTTAGACATACCTTTCCCCGTGCACTCCTTAGATAGTCGACAATTAGGGTCAGGAGTAGTTAGGGAGGCTACGGTGCCGCTGGACATGGTCACGCAGGGGGGTCGTAAGGAGCAGATTAGTCGGTTCCTTATCGATTCACCTGCATTTACAGTGGTGTTGGGCATTCCCTGGCTAGCTCAGCACAACCCGGTGATTTCCTGGTGACATGGGGCTCTTAAGGGGTGGTCAGATGAGTGTTCAGGCAGGTGTATCAGAGTTGCCGTTGGTGCGACTACGGTGGAGAGTCCAGACCAGGTTTCCACCGTGTGCATTCCGTCTGAATATGCTGATTTGGCTATCGCCTTCAGTAAAAAGAGGGCGACACAAATACCACCCCATCGTCGAGAGGACTGCGCGATAAACCTTCTGGAGAACGCTGCACTTCCTAGGAGTCACGTGTATCCATTGTCCCAGGAGGAGACAGTAGCGATGGAAACATATGTTGCCGAATCGCTAGGACAGGGGTATATTCGGCCCTCCACATCAACCGTCTCCTCAAGTTTCTTTTTTGTGAAAAAGGATGGAGGTCTGCATCCGTGCATTGAATATAGAGGTCTAAATTCCATCACAGTGGGGTTTAGTTACCCACTACCTCTCATCGCTACGGCGGTGGAGTCATTTCACGGGGCGCGCTTCTTCACAAAACTGGACCTGAGGAGTGCGTATAATCTGGTACGTATCCAGGGAGGAGATGAGTGGAAAACCGCATTTAGTACTACATCTTGTCATTATGAGTACCGCGTCATGCCATATCGGTTGAAGAATGCTCCAGCCGTCTTCCAATCCTTCGTAGATGAGATTCTCCGAGACCTGCTCGGGCAGGGAGTGGTAGTGTACATCGATGACATCTTGATCTATTCTGCCACACGCGCGGCGCATGTGTCTCTGGTGCGTAAGGTACTTGGGCAACTGCTGGAGCATGACCTGTATTGCAAGGCGGAGAAATGTGAGTTTTTCAAACAGGCCGTTTCCTTCCTGGGTTATCGTATTTCCACCTCCGGGGTGGTGATGTTGGATGACCGCGTTACAGCCATGCGTAATTGGCCGACTCTGACCATGGTGAGAGAAGTGCAGCGGTTTTTAGACTTTGCCAATTACTACCGGAGGTTTATCCGGGGTTTTGGTCAGGTTGCTGCTCCCATCACCTCACTGCTGAAGGGAGGACCGGTGCGCTTGTGTTGGTCAGCAGAGGCGGGCAGAGTTTTCAGTCATTTGAAGGAGCTGTTCACCAATGCGCCTGTGTTGGCGCATCCGGACCCCTCTTTAGCGTTCATATTGGAGGTGGACGTGTCCGGGGGTCGGGGCCGTGCTGTCCCAGCGCTCGGGCGTGCCACCCAAGCTCCGCCCTTGTGCCTTCTTTTCGAAGAAGCTCGGTCTGGCGGAGCGAAACTATGACTTGGGAGACCTGGAGTTGTTAGCTGTAGTCAAGGCTCTGAAGGTGTGGAGACATTGGCTTGAGGGGGCGAAACACCCTTTTCTCATCTGGACTGACCATCGTAATCTCGAGTATATCCGGGCAGTGAGGAGACTAAATCCACGTCAAGCTAGATGGGCCATGTTTTTCACCAGGTTTCGGTTTACCATCTCATACCGGCCAGGCTCCCAAAACACCAAAGCCGACGCGCTGTCCCGCCTCTATGATACAGAGGAGCGGTCCGTTGAGCCAACTCCCATCATTCCACCTTCATGTCTCGTGGCACCGGTAGTATGGGAGGTGGACGGGGTGATAGAGAAGGCCTCACGGTTAGAGCCGGTCCCCCCTAACTGTCCAACGGGGGCTCAGTTCGTGCCAAGGGGGGTCCGGGATAAGCTGATCCGTTGGACTCATACTCTCCCCTCAGCCAGGAGCTACCAGAGCCGTCAGTCAGCCAGGAGCTGTCAGAGCCGTCAGTCAGCCAGGAGCTGCCAGAGCCGTCAGTCAGCCAGGAGCTGCCAGAGCCGTCAGTCAGCCAGGAGCTGCCAGAGCCGTCAGTCAGCCAAGAGCTGCCAGAGCCGTCCGTCACACCGGCACTGCCGGAATCGCCCTTCACTCCGGAGCTGCGGGAGTCTCCTGCCTGTCCGGTGCTGCCGGAATCCCCCGTCCATCCGGTGCTGCCGAAATCTCCCATCCATTTGGGACCCATGGCTTGGGTCCTCAGTCCGAGGTTGGCGGTGAGGGTCGCTGAGTTAAAGAGGCCACGGAGGCGGGTAGAGAGGTGGAGAAGGACTATGGTGGAGTGGGGTCCACGTCCCGCACCAGAGCCGCCACCGCGGACAGACACCCACCCAGACCTTTGGGGGGGGGGGTACTGTCACGTTCTGACCTTAGTTCCTTTGTTTTGTCTTTTGTTTTAGTATGGTCAGGGCGTTAGTTGGGTGGGTTGTCTATATTAGTTTGTCTATGATTTTCTACTTCTGTGTTTGGCCAGGTATGGTTCTCAAACAAAGGCAGCTGTCAATCGTTGTCCGTGATTGAGAACCATATTTAAGTAGCCTGTTTTTGATCGTATTTTGTGCGTGGTTGTCTTCAGTCTTTGTGTGTCTACACCAGACAGAACTGTTCCGGTTGTTTTTTGTTGTTTTGTTATTCAGTGTTCAGTTTACTTTATTAAAAAGATGAACACGTACCACACTGCTCATTGGTCCTCACCTTCTTCCACCGACAACGGCCGGTACAGTTTTTTTCTCTGTGTCTGGGTAGAGAAAATCTCCCTCCTAATTTAGTCTAAATATAATTAATATGATCAAGTATAAGTTTGCTGCAGTTTGACAGGTTTTTCATCGCATCCTCCTTAAACCATGTGACCCGATTAGGAAAAACTGGTCCCATCATAGCCCTTAGAAAACCTTTTTTCAACTAATGAATCACTGTCATACATTATAGGGTCCAGAGTTGTCCTGGTTAGGTTAACAGATATGGAAACACTCCAGGCCCCAGGGGGTAACCCCCCCTCTCTCTGGGACCTACGGTGCCACCAGTCTGCTTGCAGTTATCGTCAGGTACGTGGATGATCATATTCAGGAACGTCTCTTGGGTGTTTATCTATATGGACAACCTTACATTTACATTTTACATTTAAGTCATTTAGCAGACGCTCTTATCCAGAGCGACTTACAAATTGGTGCATTCACCTTATGACATTCAGTGGAACAACCACTTTACAATAGTGCATCTAAATAGTTTAAGGGGGGGGGGTGAGAAGGATTACTTTATCCTATCCTAGATATTCCTTAAAGAGGTGGGGTTTCAGGTGTCTCCGGAAGGTGGTGATTGACTCCGCTGTCCTGGCGTCGTGAGGGAGTTTGTTCCACCATTGGGGAGCCAGAGCAGCGAACAGTTTTGACTGGGCTGAGCGGGAACTGTACTTCCTCAGTGGTAGGGAGGCGAGCAGGCCAGAGGTGGAGAACTTGTTGTTCAAACCTATGATGGCACAGTTGTAATGGAATGTATCTGCTATTTGTATTGCCAGCTAAGGCCCCTCCTGTTCCCTGATTTAAGAAGTGGTGACCACTCCACTACCATTGTCAACTCTCTCCTGACATGAACTGAAGCCACGTCTCATGTGTCCGCTCATCCACTGGCTCAATGAATGTAATTTTTCACTCATTATTTTAAATAGTCAACCACATATACAAACACAATCACATTATTACACATCAATGATTTTACTCCTTGCTTGGACTAACTCATTCTTAGCTCTTTTGTCTAAATGTGTAGTGTGTTGTGTTATTGTTTTTTGTCTTCTCAGTCAACTCTCGCCCTCATTCAATCACTGCTGTGATCCCTTCCCAATACGCTCTGTGTAACCCTCTGTGCATTCTACGCCTATACCGTGGATCTTCCATCCTCCTACATTTTTCAAGTCACCAGCCTTCCTTAGTGCTGGTTTTATTGGGACCAGGGCAGACTGGCATGCTGACTCTCTCCGCACGTGCACACACACACACACACACACACACACACACACACACACACACACACACACACACACACACACACACACACACACACACACACACACACACACACACACACACACACACACACACACACACACACACACACACACACACACACACACACACACACACACACACACACACACTCACACTCACACTCACACTCACACTCACACTCACACTCACACTCACACTCACACACACACTCACACATGTCTGACTGGACATAAGTTCATGTGAACTGAATGTAGACCAGTGTAATAAAGTCTAAAACAGCATATTATACAATCAAATAAAAATATGCCATTTTTGCTTAAGTTTCCTCCAAAAATAGTTAATCCAAATAAGTAGCAGAGCTCCAAGTGATGCTTTCCTGCAGTGATGCTTTCCTCTCCATTCACTTCTACCAGCACTCTCTATCAGCACTGTCTCGTGTCCACACTGTCTTGTATCAGAAGAACACAGCTGAGAGGATCAATTATATTTAACACTTTATCAGTATTGGGAGCAAATTGCCTCTTGCTTTCATATCCTCTACCAACTTCTTACTCTCTGATGTTACATGGCTTTGTGAATGCATGCTGCAACGTCAGCACAATAATTGTTTGTCGGGAGCTTCATGAAATGGGATTCCATGGTTGAGCAGCCGCAGACAAGCCTAAGAGCACCATGCACAATGCAACTCTTCACCATCTGGCAGCCCAAGAGATGCCAGGAGAACACTACCTGCCCAAATGCATTGTGCCAACTTTAATGTTCGTGGAGGAGGAATATGGTCTGAGGCTGTTTTTCATGGTTCGGCCTAGGGCTTTCATGGTTCGGGCTTATTTCCAGTGAAGGGAAATCTTAACGCTACAGCATACAGTGACATTCTAGATGATTCTGTGCGATCAACTTTGTGGCAACAGTACCTGACCTCACTAATGCTCTTGTGGCTGAATAGAAGCAAGTTCCTGCAGCAATGTTCCAACATCTAGTGGAAAGTCTTCCCAGAAGAGTGGAGGCTGTTATGGCAGCAGTGTTCAACTTCTAGTGGAAAGCCTTTCCAGAAGAGTGGAGGCTGTTATGGCAGCAGAGGGGGGACCAACTCCATATTAATGCCCATTGTTTTGGAATGAGATGTTCGAGGAGAAGCTGTCTACATACTTTTGGTCATGTAGTGTGTCAGCATCGTTCCAAAACGTTTTCATACTGAACATGGCCTACCTCTATTATGCTATTTTGCAAATAAACTGATTTAACTAGCTCACACTCTTGCTCTTTTCTCATCAGTGTCCCGATCTTGCCACAACAGGAGATCTGTTAGCAGGTCCATCCGCAGGGACTCAATGTTTTCTAATTCCATGGATGCATTTAATTTACAGCTGAGAGCTTTAACAACTGTGGTATTGTATCTTGAAAATCTACACAGAGAGCGCTTGGGGTCAGAGCCAGGGTCAGCCACAGTGTAGGATCCTTAGAGAAGTTTTGGGGTAATGTCACGCCTTGGTCATAGTATTTTGTGTTTTCCTTAATTATTTGTTCAGGCCAGGGTGTGACATGGGTTTATTGTGTTGTCTTTTGGGGTTTTTTGTAGGCATTGGGATTGTGGTTTATTAGGGGTGTGTCTAGCATAGGCTTGGCTGCCTGAGGCGGTTCTCAATCAGAGTCAGGTGATTTCTCGTCGTCTCTGATTGGGAACCATATTTAGGTAGCCGGGGTTTCACTGTGTATTTCGTGGGTGATTGTTCCTGTCTCTGTGTAGTGTTCACCAGATAGGCTGTAATTAGGTTTCTCGTTCCGTTTGTTGTTTTGTATTTCATGTATCGCGATTCATTTATTAAAGACATGAGTAATCACCACGCTGCATTTCGGTCCGACTCTCTTTCGACGAACGAACGCCGTTACAGGTAAAGTGCTTGCACAACGGCAGTAGATCACTTGAGACCCTGATGCCCATGCCATCAACCCTCCAGTTGCCAGGTCACTCCTTCCCATGTTTTCTTGAATGGATTTTGCTGCTCTTGTTATTGTATTAGCAAAATGTGTTTGGTGTGTGCAATTGCAGGCCTCCAGCCTTCGGGAAATGGTGGACATGGTGCAAAAAAGCATCACTGGGAGCTCTGCTACTTTGTCTAAAGTTGCATATATGATGCGTAAGGTGTGCAAGTCTGCAATGAGAAGAATGAGGAGAAGGGGCCAGAAGAAACCCGGGTGAAGACTAGAAATTGTTGTGATCGATGAAGGCAAATTTAGCCATAAATGAATGGTATTATGTAAATTATTGTTTTTTTGTTGTTATAATTGCTTGTCCTCCTAAAGCACAGACAAAACTCTATATTGGAAAGCAGTACACATTACAGCTTCAAGTACTGTTGTCTGGTCTAGAAGTAATGCTGAGGACACTAACCAATTATATACAAACCCCAAGGGTTCACTCCCCACTCTCAATCAGGTCTTGCCTTTCCTAATTAATATACTATTTCCCCCCTCTTGTTCCTTTTTGCGATACATCTAAGACAAACTAATACTTAAATATGACATTCTAAATATACAGTAACCTGCAGGGCTACAGAAAAATATACTTTTCACTAGTCACAGGGGTTACATTTTTTTTGTTAGATTGTTGGTTAGATGATATTGAAATGTTTGTCTTTTTGTTTATTTTAGTACAACAGGGGCAGGGCGTGCAACAGAAGCTCTTGGGTATTTGGCAAGCTGGGTGTCAGAGTGGAGAGAGGTCAACTGTTTGGAGACTCAGAGGCAACCGCACAGAGAACTTTCTCAAAGATCACTTGGATGTGACTGAGTGGACATACTGGGGAGGTGATCACCATAGAGACGAGCAACTTGGTATACTATTGCATGACATCAGGAAGAAATGCCCTGTATGAAGAAGTTACATGAGGTGTGACATGGTGGCAGGAGGTGAGACTCCCAAGGTATTTTTTGTTGTAGTCCAAACCCAGGATCCCACACAGGTGTTTGTGAGTGAGTGATTGATTAACCAGCACTAAGGAGGGTTAATGCTGTACTGTATGTGTGTGCGGTTGTGGAGGAAGCGGTGCAGATGCACACTAGACCAAAGTGATGTGTAGGGTGTGTTTGTAAATTCTCTCTGCAGTGCCAGAGTGTGCTCAGTGCGCTCTGGGTCTTCCTAAATTCAGAGTCTAGTCAGATGGATCATTCATATTTTCCGAGAGTTTTGCTCCTAGAGCATTCAGAGAGCACAATGGATGCTCTGGCCGAGGGTTGATATCAATGTTCTGACCTCACAACGGCAGTCAAGCACACAAACCTTACTGGCTAAAGTTGACTAGCTTGCTAACTACTTCCAGAAACAAATGAGAGAACACTTCTGACCATTTTACTCACCCTAGCAGCGCTGGTTAGGCTGTTTTAATGTTATCTAGAGCATTGGTGACTAACTCTTCTGCTGGCAACAATTTAATTGTTTTTCTTTGCCGACATAAAATGACCCTGGTCCGCGTTCGTAAATTGTGACTCATTTCAGGAAACTAGGCGTATGTTGTGTGTCACTACTTCACAACAGAGATATTTGAAAGTAAACTTTTTTATCAAAATACATTTTTGGGCAGAAATACCTTCTGGAACATGTGAACTTTTAACAAATACAATAGTGAAATTACAAGCCTAGTTGGTTTAGCCATATGGAAAAAGTCAGCAAACTTCCTGCTAGCCATGATTGGCTGAGATGAGTGGGCTGGACATGCCGAGAGATGAGTTTGGATTGGTAGCATGCTTCTGTCTATAACATGAGCTTGTCGGTATGTGTAGGTAATCCTTTCTAAAACAGCATTTTTGAAAGATGTCACGTTGTAGAAATGCAAAAGTGTTGCTCTCCACTTTCTGGAGAAATGAAAAACATTGACATTGAACCTGGTTGGTTAGCTGCCTGTGATTTGGGATTACAGTTAATTGTTTAGCTGGCTAGCTAGCTACATGTTTGAACAAAATATTTCACGATGCAATTAACTATTTCCCTAAACCTTCTGTAGCATGTGCATGTGACAAATAAACGTTGGTTTTATTTGATATAGTATGTGTTTACCAGAGACGGTAATGTGAAGAACATGACCTGCACCTAAGTCAAAATAGGATTTAACGTTAGGCCAATGAGACAGTGTCCAAGTTATACAATTCTCCAGTAGAATGCTCTGCTTTTATTTCATCAAACTCACAACCATAAGTTATTTTCTGTAATTAGTTCGCCATTAACTTGTAAATAATGATCTTCTTGTGAGTTTATTTTCCTGTATTAGTGAAGACACATGAGCTAAAGTGAAGATGTTGTCAGCTACATGACATGGTCATTATAGGAACTGGCTAGCCAGCTAACTTAACATTAGCTAGCTAACACTCTAGAAACTAACAAAAACATTGTTTAGAAAGTAGCATTTAGTTGCCTGGTTTGATAGATTGACATATACTCATACATGACTTGTATTGTGAGAATAGGAAACAACTGAATAAAGATCTTATATGGCTAAGCAGAGGGAAACGAATAGCATGGGGAGCACAGGGACAAGACATGACAATAAATGACAAACATGACAGTAACTCACCGAGCGCCTCCTAGCTCGAGGAGGAACACTGGCAGCAACGGAGGAAATCATAGATCAAACGGTCCAGCTCAGAACTAAAAACGATAAAAAGGGAAACTAGGTACTACTCTAAAAAAAAAATGAGAACTAGGACAGACTGAGACACAGCAAGGGCAGGGACAAGAACAGGAGAGATGCGATGGCAGGGAACAGACTGAGACCCAGCAAGACCAGGAGCAGAAGCAGAAAAAAATTACCAGATTCTTCTGCGCGAACATCTGAACACGTGAGAAACGGCGCGTGTCACGCTCCTGAGAACCCGGCCACCAAATGGCTCCCTGCAGAATGGCTTCTTAACCGTTATGTCATTCAGCTCGAATGAGGGGCGCTACCTAATAACGGCTTTATATGCTACTTACACACTCACTTATAAGCTACAAATTAGTGTCTAATATGTGTACTTAAAAATAAAGTACTACCTTAACTAATAATTTAGCCAGAAATTGTGAATGTCAGATGCATTTTTAGCACATGGAAGCAACATAAAAAAAATTTCTGTAGCCTACAGAAATAGATGTTTGGTTCATTAATCCATCCATAACAATACACTTCCTACATTTGAGATTCTACAGTAATTCATAAATAATCTACATACTGTATCTAAACCATTTTGAAACAAAGGTTTAAGTCAAGTATTTTAACAGTGGAAATAGATGATTGACACTGTTCAACACGTACTCTATGGGTCAGTGTTGAGGCAGCACTTTCCAATTAGCTCTTTTTAAATAATTAGAGATGGGAAAATGGTCATCTGCACAGAAGATACAGAGATTCTCATACACTATGTGCCAGGAAAACTTTCTAGCGGTTTGAAACTTTTTCACATGCAGCTCTTACCCTCACTAAGGGTAGAATTTTGCCTTAGGCACAGATCGAGGATCTGCTTACCCTTCCCATATCCATTGGGAGTGAAGAACAAAACTGACCTTCAATCAGAATCTTGGGGAACTTGATCAGGTTTGATCTAAATATAACAGCAGGACAGAGGTATCAGATAGGCACCATGGGGGAATGGATGTGATTTGGTTTGGGGAAGGTGGAGGGCTATTGAGAGGGGCAAACAATATGGCATACGAGGCTTAGATCAATGCCAGTCTTGTGATCTTGCATTCGGGCAGAATTCTCATTTCTGGACTTGAGATGTTGTATGACAGTAACTACAGCAATACATTTTATGGTGCTTACATCATTCTCAAATAGAGGACAAAATACCAAACACATGAAGTAAAGTGTTTATCACAAAGTTAATGATATAGCCTTAAAAACATTTGTTTTATTTGATCTTGATAAAGGTTTGAGAGACAGGATGAAGGTTGCGCCTGGGCACTGATCTAAGTTCAGCTTGGTGTTTCTCTTGCTGACCATTAACAAAACACCTGTCAGTGAGAGAGAGAGGAGAGAGAGAGAGACGGTGAGAGTGATGAAAAGAGTTGGTTAGCAAGCAGTTACTGAGCTCTCATGTCTTTCATCTGATGGATACAAACCCTAATGACAGGATGAAGGTTGCTCCTGGGCACTGATCTAAGTTCAGCTTGGTGTTTCTCTTGCTGACCATTAACAAAACGCCTGTCAGTGAGAGAGAGGAGAGAGAGAGACGGTGAGAGTGATGAAAAGAGTTGGTTAGCAAGCAGTTACTGAGCTCTCATGTCTTTCATCTGATGGATACAAACCCTAATGACAGGATGACGGTTGCTCCTGGGCACTGATCTAAGGTCAGCTTGGTGTTGCTCTCGCTGATGGTTAAAGTTAGCATGAGGGGATGGTAAGCTGATCCTAGATCTGCGCCTAAAGGCAACTTCCACTCAAAACATCTATGACCAGAAAACACACCCCCCCAACATACCGTACGAGAAATAAGACTATAAACTCTCTGATGGTAGAATTTGCTGCACAATAATGTATTAGCCTGGCAATATAAAGCCTAGGAATTATCTCAGTTCTCAGCCAATGTCACTCATCATCACACAAGTGTGGTACACCTAGTGACACCTGTAACACATCTTGAGAACATCATGTTGTATTTGTGTGGCAAAAAGTAAAGTAGGTGGATGTAAAGCTGTGTTGGTTTTCATTGTGTGTGATCAATCACTGGACAACACTGACATACAGTGACAAAAGCTCTGTGACATACACGCATGAATGCAAGCACACACCAATGAATGCATGAATGCAAGCACACACCAATGAATGCATGAATGCAAGCACACACTAATGAATGCATGAATGCAAGCACACACCAATGAATGCATGAATGCAAGCACACACCAATGAATGCATGAATGCAATCACACACCAATGAATGCATGAATGCAAGCACACACCAATGAATGCATGAATGCAAGCACACAACAATGAATGCATGAATGCAAGCACACAACAATGAATGCATGAATGCAAGCACACACCAATGAATGCATGAATGCAAGCACACAACAATGAATGCATGAATGCAAGCACACACCAATGAATGCATACATGCAAGCACACACCAATGAATGCATGAATGCAAGCACACAACAATGAATGCACGAATGCAAGCACACACCAATGAATGCATACATGCAAGCACACAAACGTTTTGTTCCATCTTCGTGGAGACCGAAAAATAATTTTTCAAAATCCTGTTTTCCCTTAACCTTACCATAACACTAACCTTAACCTCTAACCCAAACTCTAAACCCAACTCAACCCCTAAATGTGGGAAGTGTCCCACGAGTGAGAATTTTCCTTGTTTTACTATGTGGGATTTTAGGTCCCCACAAGGATAGAAGAACAAATATTCACACATGTTTTGGGGAAGGGGGGATTTGGGGGCAAGTGATTCAATTGTGTAGTATTTCGCAATAATAATTGTGCTCCGCCCTATGGGACACCCAATCTGGCCGGAAGTGATGCAGCCTGGATGATTAATCGCAAATTCGAATGTAGCTGTAATTTAAGATTTTATTATGTCCTAAGTAATCGCTAGCAAAATCAGGTAAACTGATACACACTTTCTTTAACCTTAAAGTGAACTTACTTTGGGGGGGGGGTATTTAAAATACTCAGTATTCTTGCAGTGAAGCCGCTCAACAACTACATCACATTAGTTATCTTACAGGCTCCCATCCAGAAGCAACCAGGGTCAATGGCACTTCGACAGAAGGTCAAAAACGGGAGCTCCCAACTGACATGCCACCAGCCTTCCAAGATCCACCCCACAGTTCACCAAGAGCTGCCCCTCAACCATCTGTGAGAACCCCCACCCCCTCCGAGAAATAATCAAATAATTCCATTCCCCACCCCCAAGACGACCCCCCCTCCACGCACCAACAACCAACCAAATGAACAAGAGGAAAACAGAAAACAACAATATGCAAAAAACAAAAGACATCCAGGACAAGAAAAATCATAACAGCCAACTGAATATGTTTGATTGCAGGTATGGCACTATTTACGTGTGTGTGTGTGTATCTCTGTATGTGCACATGTGTGCATTTGAATGAGAGTGTGGGTACATGCAAATGTACAAACCTCTTCACGGCATCAGCCTCAGGCAAACCGGCATAAACTGTAATAACACTGCCCCTCAGTGTCATTGAAACTCACATTTTGTTATGTTTTATTTTGACTATTTTATTTTTTACTTTTATCTTCGACTGTCATTCTATCCCCCGCCCAGAAACTCCACTCCCACTCGTCTCCAATTCCACTTCCCAAACCTCAGCTTCCCTCCAGCCCATCCCACTTGCCTCCAATTCCAATTCCACTTCCCAACCCTCAGCTTCCCTCAGCCCATCCCACTTGTCTCCAATTCCACTTCCCAACCCTCAGCTTCCCTCAGCCCATCCCAACAATCTCTGCTGGCCACCCTCTTCGGTTTTCTACGCACCATATCTCTTTCAACTCTGCTGTGATGTTTAACATACAATTTCAATCTATCTAATCAAATAGAATCCACAGATTGTGAGTTGAAGATAAGAACTTTTACTAAGAGTATTAGTATATTTGTAATTGACTGACCCGGTCTCTCAAGACCTCCAAACAGTACTATTTCTAGGGTTAATTTTAGATCATGTAATGCTTTTTCAGCCAATCCTGAACCTGAGACCAGAAACAGGCTGTATCCTCACAACACGATCTGCACAACTTCGATGATTGTATTCCCAAAATATTCCCCATTTTGTTGGTGGCAAGAATTCTATCTAATAATTTTAGCTGAAAAGCACAAAGTCTTGAATCTTGTGCCATTTTATATATCAACTCATACATCCCATACCATGGAATCGGTACATCATAAATCTCTTCCCAACTATTTTGCAATCTGCATGGCACAGCTGTCAACATCCTGGTCCTCAAATGAAACTATTCATGCTGTTTTTAGTTTTGATCCTTTATATTGGGCAGACAGACCAGTCCCAGATAAAGTAAAAATCATTTTTGCTCATATGATTTGAAAAACGGAGTAGGCAGCGCCATAACTAAGTGAGTAGACTGAGATATGGCTGAGGAGTTAATCAGCGTAATCTTTCCATAAATACACAGGTATTTACCTCTCCATGGTTGCAGGATTGCAAGTTTTCTACTGAAATCCATTATGGAGAGCTCATTTGATATATTTTCTGATATGAATACCAATTATGTCTACTTTACCGTCAGCCCATTTTATAAGTAAACTTCAGGGTAATGTAAAAGTTGTATTTTTTTAAAGGATCCAATACGTAATATTGTACACTTATCATAATTAGATTTTAGTCCAGAGAGTACAGAAAAGTTATCTAGATCTTCAATGAGACATTGCAGGGATCTAGCATGCGGACTTAATATAAAACTTGAGTCATCAGGATACATGGACATCCCTGTTTTTATTTTTTTATTTTAATTTTACCTTTATTTAACCGGGCAAGTCAGTTAAGAACATATTCTTATTTTCAGTAACAGCCTGGGAAGAGTGGGTTAACTGCCTGTTCAGGGGCAGAACAACAGATTTGTACCTTGTCAGGTCAGGGGTTTGAACTCACAACCTTGCAGTTACTAGTCCAACGCTCTAACCACTAGGCTACGCTGCCTTTGATTAATTGCAAATTCAAGTAATGGTTAACAAAATCAGGTAAACTGATACACACTTTCTTTAAGCTCAAAGCCAACTTGTTCTGATATTACATTTTTGTTTTTAGCTGTATAGATTATGTATTTTGGATGTGTTCAGTGTATTTTGATGGTTTTCAGAAAATGCAATCAAAAAGTGCACTAAAATTTCAAAAAGTTAACTTGAGTTAACTGATGAACTCTGACATCGCTAAGTTGAACATATTAATAAGGAGATACAGATCACTAGCTTCTCTGTTCTTTTCAGTGAGCTTTATCCAAAGGTATATCTCAGTTTCAAGGTCTCAGCTTAGAGAGAAGAAGCCTCGTGAGATACATTACATGTATGACCCAGTATTGGTTGGTCCCAAGCATGGAGCAAACGTTAATGATTAATGAATTATTAATAAGCTAACTCATGCAAATATGACTTGTCTGCAGTATATTAGAGAACTAAACAGGACTGCCCCTTTAGAGCTCCTGACAGACATTCACTATGGTGCATCAAGTTTGTTGGAACCTCTCCAGCGTGCTGATAATATACAATGATTCATTTAAGATTGACTTTGAGAAATTATGTCACCTTCCCTCATAACCATTTAGCTACACTAAATCCATTGCCTCATTGTACAACCCATTACCTCTTCCCTCGTGTTGTATTTCATTTTTTTCTAGAGGCAGAGGACTGCAAAATGTATTTTAAATTGATAGGGCAAAACGATGCATGTGCTTAATGTTGCCAATATTAATAACAACATTAGCATTGGATGCAAGCAACCCATACAGTCCACAATAGAGTCAGTAGAGACAGTAGAGACTGTGTGACTTGAGTAGTTAGTCGATAACACACATGTGTGTTAAGTGTCAAAAGTGTGTGTGTCAAGTGTGTTTTTTTCTGGGATTTTGTTCTGAATCTCCGTGTGTGTATCAAGGGTTGGCACCGGTTCAGAGAATAGAATGGAAAACTGGAAAATAACTACGTTATTTGAGGAACAGAACCCGAACTGAAAACAAAAGTGATCTATACTGTTCCAGAACAGAACCATTATTTTAAAAGCATGGGAATCGGTTAATAATGGTATTTGCATTTTTGCCAGTCCCGCGAAAATCTAAAAAAAGTGCACATGCAAAGACCTCACTCTCTCTCTCTCTCAGAAATGTATGCAGCACTCACATGCTAGTCAGATGTTTTTTTTCTTTTTACTTGCTCACTGGTTGAATGCGGCACGTGTATAACTACAACCAGTTAGCAAGTAGAGCATTTCAGTTCCGATTAGCACATGAATGCGACATTATTCCAGCGTCTGCCTGCCAGCTGGAAATCTTTGCTCGTGGGTGATGTGTGAGTAGGCTTCCTGCCCCTCCCCTCTGATGCATAGGTTGCTGTAGCCTACCAACGACATTACAAGCATAATGCAGAGATTAGGGTAAGATGTTTAATTAGGGAAAAATGGACTGACTTTGTCAATGCTAATAATGGTATAGATATCACGTTTGATATTGGATTTATTAACTACAAAAAGGCAAGACGTGTTTTTTTAATTCTAGTGCTACTCTGCACACTGAAGCTCTGGTTCAACGTTAAACCATATCGGTAGTTCAAAGACATTCAAATTTGCTCCATAGAAGCCACTCCTCCGTAGGTTTAATTCTGTGGGCCTAATTCAGATAATGCACGTCATAACAAGATGCCTAGAGCTTCAAGGCAAGCTTCCTTCACTCTCTCTCGCTCTCGCCTCACCCTTAAAATTTCAGTTGCATCTTGCACCCTAGACTGTGACTGGCAGCACAGTGTGTGTGTTTGTCTTTCATTATGATTAAACCATGCTGTTACGGCAAAAAAATACAATTTGCTCTTAACAACTTTCCTATACAGATTAAATAGCTTATCCACTCCACAGCAAGCTGCTCTATCTGCACTGATTGGTGAAGTAATTTAGTGTCGAGCTAAATGCAAAAAAAATACAGATTTTAGAGGTTTAAAAAAGAACAGAAATTAACAATATAAACCGGTACTTTTTGGGGTTCAAAACCGGTTAAAAACGTTATTTTGCTGGTCGGAACAGTAGAACGGACTAAAAAGGAATGTCGCCCCCCGCACGTGCTTTGTCTCTGTATCAAGTGTGTGTGTGTGCTCATCCCTGTGTATAATTATGTATTTTGTCACTGTATCTCCATGTGTGGGTGTTTATATGTGTGTGTGTGTGTGTGTGTGTGTGTGTGTGTGTGTGTGTGTGTGTGAGTCCCTGTGTGTTATACTGTGTTTTGTCTCTGTATCTCCATGGGTGTGTGTTATATATGTGTGTGCGCATCCCTGTCTGTTATTCTGTGTTTTGTCTCTGTATCAAGTGTGTGTGTGTTTGTGCGGGCATCCCTGTCCCCTCATGTTTTTCTGTGTTTTGTCTCAGTATCTCCCTCTGTGTGTCTGGGGCAGCTCTGTTGTGTATGTGACAGCTCCCCTCCCATCCCTCCGTGTGTTGGGCCTGGCAGATGTAGAGGTGTCACCACATTTATTAATTGTTTACACTCACCTGTCTACCTGTCTGCCTGTCTGCCATGGTCCCTCTGAGCCATGGGGACCGGGTTGAGAACGGAGGACAGGAGAGGGATGAAGGGGGCAGAAGAGAGAGGTGAGGAGATGGCTGAGGATGGGGTAGAGGGATGATATGGACACAGGAGAGTGGTGAGTGGGGATATGAAATGAGAGGGAGGGAGGGGGGAACAATAAGAGGAGACAATATAGAAGTGATGGAGGAAGGAGAGGGGTGAGGGGGACAGCTAGGATGCCACAGGATGGGCCGCGGTACCTTCAGGCGTGTGTCTAAACAACAGTGTTGTCATGTTAAAGCACAGATCACATGTAGTGGGAGTCTGTCATGCCCCGCTGCTCCCAAAGTCGCTTTACTTTGTCTGACTGCGTGTGTGTGTGTGTGTGTGTGTGTGTGTGTGTGTGTGTGTGTGTGTGTGTGTGTGTGTGTGTGTGTGTGTGTGTGTGTGTGTGTGTGTGTGTGTGTGTGTGTGTGTGTGTGTGTGTGTGTGTGTGTGTGTGTGTGTGTGTAGACAGCGGGGAAAAGAGAGAGAGACCCTCAGATTTAGAGTATTTAGAGTATTTTTTGCAACTTCCTGGTCCTGCTGGGTAAATTAGCATCTTAATGAGCATGTTGTTTACCCAGAAATGAGAGGGGGGAACATTTCTCCTAGTCATGCGATATTTAGATTTGTAATTACATTTGAAAACAAAACAACCGTCAGTCAATGATTGCATTAATGCAGCTGCTTGTGAAGGAGTTTTTGACCCGGGTTTGGTGATATTGTTGTTGCCTAGGAACATAATCAGAATACCACATGGGTAGCCTAGTATTTCAACGGTTGGTTAGAATTAGACCATTTTAGAAGGAAGTGAATATATGGCAATGTTTATGATGTGATGATATTATCAATAATATTTCTGAGATGTACAGTGCCCTATTTATTGGGACAGTGAAGCATTTTTTACCTTCGGCTGTAAATGCCATTCATTTGGATTTGAAATATGAATATGAGGTTAAAGTGCAGACTGTCAGTTTTAAATTGAGGTTACACTTTTTGTACATAGTCCAGACAAAATTATTGGGACAAATTCACTTATGTGTGTTAAAGTAGCAAAAACTTAAGTATAGGCTCACAAATCATTTGCCAAATTGATCATGATGGCGCCGACAGCGATGGTTGCCCAACTTCGCGTTCTTAGGAAACTATGCAGTATTTTGTTTTTAATGTATTATTTCTTACAATGTTACCCCCTCCAATAGTTCCTCCAGCTGCAACGTCAACTTACCAACATTATGACCAGGAATACGACTTTCCCGAAGCGGATCCTCTGTTTGGTCCATCACCCAGGACAATGGATCGGATCCCAGTAGGTGACCCAAAACAACGCTGCCGCAGAAGGGGCAGACGGAGCATTCTTCAGGTCAGGCTCCATAGACGGGCACATCCCTCACCGCTCCGGAGTATACTACTAGCCAATGTCCAGTCTCTTGACAACAAGGTAGACAAAATCCGAGCAAGGGTTGCCTTCCAGAGAAACATCAGAGACTGTAACATTAGCTATTTCACGGAAACATGGCTCACTCAGGATACGTTATAAGAGTCGGTACAGCCACCCTGGTTTCTTCACGCTTTGCGCCGACAGAAAAAAACATCTCTCTGGTAAGAAGAAGGGAGGGGGTTTATGCCTTACGATTAACGAGTCGTGGTGTGATCATAACAACATACAGGAACTCATGTCCTTTTGTTCACCTGACCTAGAATTCCTTACAATCAAATGCAGACCGCATTATCTACCAAGATAATTATCTTAGATTATAATCACAGCCGTGTATATTCCCCCCGACTTCGACTGCCGAACGCCGCCCGAACATGGAGAGGGACCAACTTCGGCAGAAGTCGTGACAGTACCCCCCCCTTGATGCGCTTCTCCAGCAGCGCGTCGACAACGGCCTCGGGGACGATTCGGGGGGCAGGCTGATCCGGACGAAGACGGTGGAACTCGATACTTTTAGAAAGAGAGGGTCCAGATTGTCTAGCCCAGGTGATTATACGGGTTGCAACAAAGAGAGGGAAGAAAGAGAGGGTCCAGATTTTGCAGCTCTTTCTCTAAATCAGCATCAAAAAGAGAGAGAAACAGGCTGTAAAGTGTGCAATCACATTTTTTTGTAACAAAGCAGCGAAGCTGCAAAGAAGCTGCAGCCTATTGTGACATAAGTCTGCGACTCGATTTCGAAGATGGAATGAGGCTTGTAAACACGTAATAATGGACCGTTGGACATTCGAGACGTCATCACATTTCACTATTTTACTCATTGAAAGAGAAATGGTCCACTGAATCATGAACAAGACTGTATCAAATTAAGTTTGAATGGCCTTTTGATTTAGTCAATTTTATCCATTACTTACTTATTCATCAGCAGCCAGGATCTTTTTTTTCTCCCAGTCTTTCAAATCAATATTTCTGAGTGTGGTTGTGGTTGTGGAGTGTGGGTTGGGGTTTTTCTTCAAAGTGGTGATTCTGGAGTGTTCAGCCATCTGCTCTCTAGCTCTCTCTCTCTCAGCAGTGCCCGTTCATTAAACACACCCTTAGTAACAAGCCGCAAAGTGCCAATCTGTGCCGTGATACGGCCAATCCCTGTCAACTGGGAAGGGAACATCATTTCAACTATTCTGTGTTGCCATGGAAATAGAGACCTCAATAAGTTTATCTTTGCATGTGTGTGCGTTTTTTTCAGGGGTTGGCAGTTGATTGGTTTGTTAGTGATTGTAGAACTGTGTGAGCTCTTGCCTCCCTGCACCAATATCTGTGTGTGTTTGTGTGTGTGTGTATGTGTGTCCCTTTGCCGCCGTGTGTGCTTGCTTGGATGTGGGTGTGGGTGTTTTAGGGCCTGCCAGTTGGTTGGTTAGTTGGTGGTTATGTGAGCTGTTGCCTCCCTGCACCAGTGTGTGTCCAGTGTGTGTATTCTCTACAGGCTACTCATACATTTCACAAAATGCAATCTCTAGCAAGCGGAGAGAGGATGAGAAGAAAGAGGGATAACAAGAAGAGTGAGTGGATGAGGGGAGAGAGGGGATTAGAGGAGAGAGCGAATGAGTGGAGAGAGAATAAGAAGAGTAGAAAGGGACGAGCGGGGATGAGCAGTGGGCTAGATGCAGAAAGACAATGGCTGACTAGTGACTTCTAATCTGTTTTAGGCGATGAATGGCTGTGAAATGGGTCAGTGGACTTCGTGTGACGCAATGTTTGAACCAAATTAGATCTGTTTGAAAATGTTGTAATACATTGCAGATGAGTTCAATAGGTTATGTGATGTCTTTCTTCCCTCTATTTGACATTTAGTGTTCAGTGTGTTTAGCTGCCGTCACAGTCTCCTTTGATATTTTGGTAGTAGTTGTACGTAGTAGTGGTGGACAAGGTCCCATTGAAGAAAACAATTTCCTCCAGGAACACTGGGAGGATACCATTGTACAGGCGTGTGAAAGGGGAGCTCTGATGTGGGTGTGTGTTTGTGTACGTACATGCTTTCCTCAGTGTGTGTGTGTGTATCTGCCTGGGTGTGTGTGTGTGTGTTGCTTGTTACAGTGGAGTGTGATGCAGCTTGATCAGATGGATTCTAGGAACTCATCCCTTTGATGATAATGTTATTTGTGAAAACTCTGCGAGGTACTTGGCGCTCCTTCCCCCCACCTCTCCTAGAGGAAACGTAAGCGATGTCTCTGTTATCTTAATGCTATGCCTCCCTAACTCGCAGAAACATCACCAAATATTCCCCCCTCCCTCCACCGTTACACTCCCGATGAAATTTGATTGAAGGAGGTGTTGCCGATGCAGGGTGGGAGTAACCATCAAAGCCATGTCATCACCCAGTAAAAATATGGAGAATAAAAACAGTGTTGTGATACGTTCAGATCTGTGGTTTAATAGTGTATTTATTGCTTTCTAATTATGTTTGTGGGAGTATAAGTGTCAATCAAATCCAATTTTAATTTGTTACATGTGTAGACTAACAATGAAATGCTTGCTCACGGGATATTCCCAACAATGCAGAGAGAAAGTAGAAAAAGTAGATGAAGATAATAACCAGAGGAATAAATACACAATGAATAATGATAACTTGGCTATATAGACCGGGTATCAGTACCGAGTCGATGTGCAGGGGAACAAGGTAATTGAGGTAGATATGTACATACAGTGCCTTCGGAAAGAATTCAGACCCTTGACTTTTTCCACATTTTGTTCAGTTACAGCCTTATTCTAAAATATATCCTCATAATCTACACACAATACCTCATAATGATGAAGCAAAAAAACAAAAAACAAAAACTGAAATATAACATTTGCCTAACTATTCAGACCCTCTACTCAGTACTTTGTTGAAGCACCTTTGGCAGCAATAACAGCATCGATTCTTCTTGGCACAACTGTATTGGAGTTTCTCCCATTCTTCTCTGCAGATCCTCTCAAGCTCTCCAGAGATGTTTGATCGGATTCAAGTCCGGGCTATGGTTGGGCCACTAAAGGACATTCAGAGACTTGCCCGAAGCCACTCCTGCGTTGTTTTGGCTGTGTGCTTAAGGTCGTTGTCCTGTTGGAAAGTGAACCATAGTGACAGACTGAGCGCTCTGGAGCAGGTTTTCATCAAGGATCTCTATGTACTCTGCACTGTTTTTATTTCCCTCAATCCTGACTAGTCTTTCAGTCCCTGCCGCTGAAAAACATCACCACAGCATGATGCTCCCATCACCATGCTTCACAATAGGGATGATGCCAGGTTTCCTCTAGACGTGACGGTTGGCATTCATGCCAAAGATTTCAATCTTGGTTTCATCAAACCAGAATTGTTTTTTCTCATTCTCAAACTTCAAGAGGGCTGTCAAGTGCCTTTTGCTGAGGAGTGTCTTCCGTCTGGCCACTCTACCATAAAGGCCCGATTGGTGGAGTACTGAAGAGATGGTTGTCCATCTGGATGTTCCCCTCCATCTCCACAGAGGAATTCTAGAGCTCTGTCAGAAAGACCATTGGGTTCTTGGTCACCTCTCTGACCAAGACCCTTCTCCCCCGATTGCTCAGTTTGGCTGGATGGCCAGCTCTAGGAAGAGTCTTGGTGGTTCCAAACATCTTCCATGAATGATGGAGGCCACTGTGTTCTTGGGGACCTTCAATGGTGCAGACATTTTTAGCTACCCTTCCCCAGATGTGGGACCTTATATAGACAGGTGTCCCTTTCCAAATCATGTCCAATCAATTACATTTTCCACAGGCAGATTCCAATCAAGTTGTAGAAACATGTCAAGGATGATCAATGGAAACAGGATGCACCTGAGCAAAATGTCTAACCTCATAGCAAAGGGTCTGAATACTTATGTTTTTTATTTTGAAAACATTTGCAAACATTTCTAAAAAACGGTTTTTGCTTGGTCATTATTGGGTATTGTGTGTAGATTGGTGAGGAAACATTTTTATTTAATCCCTTTTAGAATAAGGCTGTAACATAACAAAATGTGGAAAAGTGAATGGGTCTGTCGATGTTAGCTAGCTAGGCTACATAACGTTACATACCATTCAGACACATCGGAGGGCAGGCATGGTTGAACTTAGTTTTCCGAACTCACATCTTCTTCGTAGCTAGAAGTTAAAGGCTGAAACATATTAGATCTGTTGGAATTATTTCTAAGGATTTTCTTTTCCCTCGGGATGTAGTCAGACACAAAGCTGCTATCGCTGTCGGAGACGTCTGTGTAGCCCATTGTTCCACCAGTGACGTGTGTGTGTTGTTGACGGAACTAGTAGGCCACGTACACTCCCACGTTTGCAATGTAATGCTTGTCGTTTGACCTTACACCTGCTCACATGTGAAAGTTAAAGTAAATCACATGATAAATGAGCTGAAAAGGAGGCTGGAAGCCGTCTTCAAGGTGCCGCCAGCCGCCTCGTGTGTGTGTGTGTGTATGTGTGTGCGTGTGTGTGTGATTTAATGGTTCAAACACACTGTTGTGTGCAGGCCCTCTTTAATGGTTGCCATATGGTGTGTTTGTGTGTGCAAATGTTTTGTGTGTAGGTGGGCAGGATGGCTTACCGCACCGTGCTCTGTTGTGTTTGTGGTAGCAGAGTGAGCGTGTTTAATGTTTTTGTTGGCACTTGTAAAAACATGTAAGGATTTAAATCCACAATCCGGACAACGTAATTACTTAATGCAATTAAGATTAAAATCTTATCTGGGATGGTAACAGAGATACAATTTGTTCCGTTCCTTTTTAGATTCAGATCATTTCCTTTCAAATATCAGGTCCAATTTAATTTAGTACATTCATGCGTATGGTATTTAAATAAAACTGACACCATTTATTCGGGTGAACCATAACCCCCAAGACCTCCTGGCGAAGTCTTTCCAGCCACAGTGCTCTGTTCCTGATGTGATTTATATAATGAGGGGAAGTCACTAGGGTTAAAGTAAGGGTTGTTGACCTGTGTGTGTGTTCTATCTTATCTGCATGTAATCAGGAGGCCACTTACATTTCTAAAGCCATCAGGCGGGTCTGAAAGTGCATCTTTGTCATGCAGGGAAAAGGGAATTATAGAGGAGAAAAGGAGTGTAAAGAGAGGGAGGAGAGCGAGGTGAATCTCCAATGGTTCGATTGCTTGACCTGCAGAAGAGAGGGAAAATGGAAAGTGTAAGAGAGAAACAGTGTGAGAAAATAAGGTGTACACTCCTAAAAATAAGTGTGTTTTGCAATTCTATATAGAAGCTTTTGAAGTCCAGAATGAAACAAGCCATTGAACCGTATTTAGTTCTATATATCACCATTTCTTCTAGCAGTTTACAGAGAGAAAGAACAAGAGAGAGAGAGGGATGAAGAGAAAGAGAATTAATTAACTTCCTACGGCTGAGATCCCGCTAACGGGATCGATATGACAACAGGCAGTGAAAGTGCAGGGCGCCAAATTCAAACAACAGAAATATCATAATTAAAATTCCTCAAACATGCAAGTATTTTACACCATTAAAAAGATAAACTTGTTAATCCAGCCACAGTGTCCGATTTCAAAATGGCTTTAGGACGAAAGCAAACCAAATTATTATGTTAGGTCAGTACCTAGTCACAGAAAAACACAGCCATTTTTTCGGCCAAAGACAGGAGTCACATAAAGCAGAACTACAGATAAAATTAATCACTAACCTTTGATGATCTTCATCAGATGACACTCATAGGACCGCATTTTACACAATGCATGTATGTTTTGTTCGATAAAGTTCATATTTATATCCAAAAATCTCAGTTTACATTGGCGCGCTATGTTAAGTAATGTTTTTCTTCCAAAACATCCAGTGATTTTGCAGAGAGCCACATCAATTTACAGAAATACTCATAATAAACATTGATAAAAGATACAAGTGTTATGCATGAAACTTTAGATAAACATCTCCTTAATGCAACCGCACATGTCAGAAATAGCATTATAAAAATTCACTAACCTTTGATGATCTTCATCAGAATGCACTCCCAGGAATCCCAGTTCCACAATAAATGCTTGTTTTGTTCTATAAAGTACATAATTTATGTCCAAATACCTCCTTTTTGTTTGCGCATTTATTTCACAAATCCAAATTCACGACGCGCAGGCCAAACGAAAAGTCAAACAGTTCTGATACAGTTAGTAGAAACATGTCAAACGATGTATAGAATCAATCTTTACGATGTTTTTAACATACATCTTCAATAATGTTTCAACTGTAGAATTCCTTTGTCTTTGGAAATGCAATGGAATGCAGCTACCTCTAACGGGCGCACGCCTGACTGAGCGCATGACAGTCTGCCAGACCTCTTACTCAATCATCTCTTATTCTCTCCTCCTTCACAGTAGAAGCCTGAAACCAGGTTCCAAAGACTGACAGAATTAAAGATGGACTTATCCTTAATGCAACCACCCTGTCAGATTTTTAAAAAACTTTACAGAAAAAGCATAATCTGAGAACGTCGCTCAGAGCCCAAACCAGCCAGAGAAATATCCGCCATGTTGGGTCATCAACATTATTCATAAATAGCACTGTAAATATGTACTTACCTTTGATGATCTTCATCAGAATGCACTCCCAGGAATGTTCCACAATAAATGCTAGTTTTGTTCGATAATGTCCGATAATGTTCAAATCAAATCAAATCAAATCAAATTTTATTTGTCACATACACATGGTTAGCAGATGTTAATGCGAGTGTAGCGAAATGCTTGTGCTTCTAGTTCCGACAATGCAGTGATAACCAACAAGTAATCTAACTAACAATTCCAAAACTACTGTCTTATACACAGTGTAAGGGGATAAGGAACATGTACATAAGGATATATGAATGAGTGATGGTACAGAGCAGCATACAGTAGATGGTATCGAGTACAGTATATACATATGAGATGAGTGTGTAGACAAAGTAAACAAAGTGGCATAGTTAAAGTGGCTAGTGATACATGTGTTACATAAGGATGCAGTCGATGTTGTAGAGTACAGTATATACATATGCATATGAGATGAATAATGTAGGGTAAGTAACATTATATAAGGTAGCATTGTTTAAAGTGGCTAGTGATATATTTACATCATTTCCCATCAATTCCCATTATTAAAATGGCTGGAGTTGGGTCAGTGTCAATGACAGTGTGTTGGCAGCAGCCACTCAGTGTTAGTGGTGGCTGTTTAACAGTCTGATGGCCTTGAGATAGAAGCTGTTTTTCAGTCTCTCGGTCCCAGCTTTGATGCACCTGTACTGACCTCGCCTTCTGGATGATAACGGGGTGAACAGGCAGTGGTTCGGGTGGTTGATGTCCTTGATGATCTTTATGGCCTTCCTGTAACAACGGGTGGTGTAGGTGTCCTGGAGGGCAGGTAGTTTGCCCCCCGGTGATGCGTTGTGCAGTCCTCACTACCCTCTGGAGAGCCTTACGGTTGAGGGCGGAGCAGTTGCCGTACCAGGCGGTGATACAGCCCGCCAGGATGCTCTCGATTGTGCATCTGTAGAAGTTTGTGAGTGCTTTTGGTGACAAGCCGAATTTCTTCAGCCTCCTGAGGTTGAATAGGCGCTGCTGCGCCTTCTTCACCCTCTCCACTACTGTTCCATCGATGTGGATAGGGGGGGTGTTCCCTCTGCTGTTTCCTGAAGTCCATAATCATCTCCTTAGTTTTGTTGACGTTGAGTGTGAGGTTATTTTCCTGACACCACACTCCAAGGGCCCTCACCTCCTCCCTGTAGGCCGTCTCGTCGTTGTTGGTAATCAAGCCTACCACTGTTGTGTCGTCCGCAAACTTGATGATTGAGTTGGAGGCGTGCGTGGCCACGCAGTCGTGGGTGAACAGGGAGTACAGGAGAGGGCTCAGAACGCACCCTTGTGGGGCCCCCGTGTTGAGGATCAGCGGGGAGGAGATGTTGTTGCCTACCCTCACCACCTGGGGGCGGCCCGTCAGGAAGTCCAGTACCCAGTTGCACAGGGCGGGGTCGAGACCCAGGGTCTCGAGCTTGATGACGAGCTTGGAGGGTACTATGGTGTTGAATGCCGAGCTGTAGTCGATGAACAGCATTCTCACATAGGTATTTCTCTTGTCCAGGTGGGTTAGGGCAGTGTGCAGTGTGGTTGAGATTGCATCGTCTGTGGACCTATTTGGGCGGTAAGCAAATTGGAGTGGGTCTAGGGTGTCAGGTAGGGTGGAGGTGATATGGTCCTTGACTAGTCTCTCAAAGCACTTCATGATGACGGAAGTGAGTGCTACGGGGCGGTAGTCGTTTAGCTCAGTTACCTTAGTTTTCTTGGGAACAGGAACAATGGTTGCCCTCTTGAAGCATGTGGGAACAGCAGACTGGTATAGGGATTGATTGAATATGTCCGTAAACACACCGGCCAGCTGGTCTGCGCATGCTCTGAGGGCGCGGCTGGGGATGCCGTCTGGGCCTGCAGCCTTGCGAGGGTTAACACGTTTAAATGTCTTACTCACCTCGGCTGCAGTGAAGGAGAGACCGCATGTTTCCGTTGCAGGCCGTGTCAGTGGCACTGTATTGTCCTCAAAGCGGGCAGAAAAGTTATTTAGTCTGCCTGGGAGCAAGACATCCTGGTCCGTGACTGGGCTGGATTTCATCTTGTAGTCCGTGATTGACTGTAGACCCTGCCACATGCCTCTTGTGTCTGAGCCATTGAATTGAGATTCCACTTTGTCTCTGTACTGACGCTTAGCTTGTTTAATAGCCTTACGGAGGGAATAGCTGCACTGTTTGTATTCAGTCATGTTTCCAGTCACCTTGCCCTGATTAAAAGCAGTGGTTCGCGCTTTCAGTTTCACGCGAATGCTGCCATCAATCCACGGTTTCTGGTTTGGGAATGTTTTTATCGTTGCTATGGGAACGACATCTTCGACGCACGTTCTAATGAACTCGCACACCGAATCAGCGTATTCGTCAATATTCCCATCTGACGCAATACGAAAAAAAGCGTCTTTTGTTAGGGCGTTTGGTAAACAAATCCAAAAGCGAGATTTGGTCCATTCGGTGGAAATGTTCAAAAAGTTATATTACAGGTCGAAGAAACTTGTCAAACTAAGTATATAATCAATCTTTAGGATGTTTTTATCATAAAAGTTCAATAATGTTCCAACTGGAGAATTCCATTGTCTGTAGAAAAGCAATGGAACGAGAAATAACACTCATGTGAAAGCGCATGACTGAGAACGAGGCTGTAGGCAGACCCCTTAGTCAAACAGCTCCAATCCAGCCCCCTTCACATGAGTAGCCTGAAAGAAAGTTCTAAAGATGGTTGACATCTAGTGGAAGCCGTAGGAAGTGCAAAATAACCCATATCCCACTGTGTATTTGATAGGGGTGAGTTCAAAAACTACAAACCTCGGATTTCCCACTTCCTGTTTGGATTTTTTCTTAGGTTTTTGCCTGCCTTATGAGTTCTGTTATACTCACAGACATCATTCAAAAAGTTTTCTATCCAATACTAAAACTAATATGAATACATTAGTATGTGGAACTGAGTAGGAGGCAGTTACATTTACATTTACATTTAAGTCATTTAGCAGACGCTCTTATCCAGAGCGACTTACAAATTGGTGCATTCACCTTATGACATCCAGTGGAAGTTCACTCTGGGCACACTATTCATCCAAAAGTGAAAATGCTGCCCCCTATCCCAAAGAAGTTAATGAATAAACAAACAAAGGATGGAATAAATAAATAAATGAATTAACACATTTTGAATACATATAGAGTTGAGAGAGAGAGGAAGAGACATGGAATGAGGGAGAGCGAAGAGAGAGCCAAGGAACAAGAAGGAAGGAATAAGAGAGAGAGTGATTGCGAAGTGAGAGGAGAAAAGTAGGGTGGCGTAACATGAATGTCGGATGGGTTAGCTAACCCCCCTTTCTGTCCTCCTCTGGAAATGGAAATGCCCCTACTCACAGTTTAGTGCAGTTTAGAATGAGGAATTCCTGTATGCTGCTGTAGCCCGACAGTGTAAAACAGAATGGAGTAGGAGATTTACAAGGATTAGTTCACCACAGGTATCACTTTATTATGGAAAAAAGCCATCCTCATTGAAAAGGAGAGAGGAAAGGTGAGTTGAGGAGAAAGGATGGATTGAAGACTGGGAAGGAGGGAGAGGAGATGGGGAAGGGTATTTGTTCCTTAATATTCTTATAGGTAAGACATGAGTACACACACGGCAGCTTTTGCAGCTCTTTGCAATTGGAAAATACAGCCCGGCCATTGTGTTAATACTAATTCATCTTTTAGATTAGTTTTTATTTTTTGATGTACCGAAATGACATAGTTTGTTATATGCTACAGTTTATCATGTTTCCAATGATATGTGCAATTTGACAACCAACAACCATAGAGAATACTGTATACAGTACTTTGCTAAAGTCAATGTATTTCTCCCTTCATTCATAAACTAATGAACATGCTAAAAACACGATACTGTACTTTTTATTATCTACCCTGTCTAGTCACTTTATCCATATCTACAGTTGAAGTCAGATGTTTACATATACCTTAGCCAAATACAGTGAGGCAAAAAAGTATTTAGTCAGCCACCAATTGTGCAAGTTCTCCCACTTAAAAAGATGATAGAGAATTGTAATTTTCATCATAGGTACATTTCAACTATGACAGACAAAATGAGAAAGAAAATCCAGAAAATCACATTTTGGGATTTTTTATGAATTTATTTGCAAATTATGGTGGAAAATATGTATTTGGTCACCTACAAACCAGCAAGATTTCTGGCTCTCACAGACCTGTATCTTCTTCTTTAAGAGGCTCCTCTGTCCTCCACTCGTTACCTGTATTAATGGCACCTGTTTGAACTTGTTATCATTATAAAAGACACCTGTCCACAACCACAAACAGTCACACTCCAAACTCCGCTATGGACAAAACCAAAGAACTGTCAAAGGACACCAGAAACAAAATTGTAGACCTGCACCAGGCTGGGAAGACTGAATCTGCAATAGGTAAGCAGCTTGGTTTAGAGAAATCAACTGTGGGAGCAAATATTAGGAAATGGAAGACATGCAAGACCACTGATAATCTCCCTCGATCTGGGGCTCCACGCAAGATCTCACCCCGTGGGGTCAAAATGACCATAAGAACGGTGAGCAAAAATCCCAGAACCACACGGGGGGACCTAGTGAATGACCTGCAGAGAGCTGGGACCAAGTAACAAAGCCTACCATCAGTAACACACTACGCCGCCAGGGACTCAAATCCTGCAGTGCCAGACGTGTCCCCCTGCTTAAGCCAGTACATGTCCAGGCCCATCTGAAGTTTGCTGGAGAGCATTTGGATGATCCAGAAGAAGATTGGGAGAATGGCATATGGTCAGATGAAACTCAACTCGTCTTGTTTGGAGGACAAAGAATGCTGAGTTGCATCCAAAGAACACCATACCTACCGTGAAGCATGGGGATGGAAACATCATGCTTTGGGGCTGTTTTTCTGCAAAGGGACCAGGACGACTGATCCGTGTAAAGGAAAGACTGAATGGGGCCATGTATCGTGAGATTTTGAGTGAAAACCTCCTTCCATCAGCAAGGGCATTGAAGATGAAACGTGGCTGGGTCTTTCAGCATGACAATGATCCCAAACACACCGCCCGGGCAACGAAGGAGTGGCTTCGTAAGAAGCATTTCAAGGTCCTGGAGTGGCCTAGCCAGTCTCCAGATCTCAACCCCATAGAAAATCTTTGGAGGGAGTTGAAAGTCCGTGTTGCCCAGCAACAGCCCCAAAACATCACTGCTCTAGAGGAGATCTGCAAGGAGGAATTGGCCAAAATACCAGCAACAGTGTGTGAAAACCTTGTGAAGACTTACAGAAAACGTTTGACCTCTGTCATTGCCAACAAAGTGTATATAACAAAGTATTGAGATAAGCTTTTGTTATTGACCAAATACTTATATTCCACAATAATTAGCAAATAAATTAATAACAAATGTGATTTTCTGCATTTTTTTTCTCATTTTGTCTGTCATAGTTGAAGTGTACCTATGATGAAAATGTAGGCCTCTCTCATCTTTTTAAGTGGGAGAACTTTCACAATTGTTGGCTGTCTAAATACTTTCTTGCCCCACTGTACATTTAAACTCAGTTTTTCACAATAACTGGCATTTAATCCCAGTAAAAATCCCCTGTCTTAGGTCAGTTGGGATCACCACTTTAAGAATGTGAAATGTTTGAATAATAACAGAGAGTATAATTTATTTCAGCTTTTATTTCTTTCATCACATTCCCAGTGGGTCAGAAGTTTACATACACTCAATTAGTATTTGGTAGCATTGCCTTTAAATTGTTTAACTTGGGTCAAACATTTTAAGTAGCCTTCCACAAGATTCCCACAATAAGTTGGATGAATTTTGGCCCATTCCTCCTGACAAAGCTTGTGTAATTGAGTCAGGTTTGAAGGTCTCCTTGCTCGCACATACTTTTTCAGTTCTGCCCACAACATTTCTGTAGGATTTGAAGTCAGGGCTTTGTGATGGCCAATCCATTGCCTTGACTTTGTTGTCCTTAAGACATTTTTCCACAACTTTGGAAGTATGCTTGGGGTCATTGTTCATTTGGAAGACCCATTTGTGACCAATAGTTAACTGATGTCTTAAGATGTTGCTTCAATATATCCACATAATTTTCCTTCCTCATGAAGCCATCTATTTTGTGAAGTGCACCAGTACCTCTTGCAGCAAAGCACCCCCCCTACCACCCCAGTGCTTCACGGTTTGGATGGTGTTCTTCGGCTTGCAAGCCTCCCCATTTTTCCTTCAAACACAACGATGGTCATTATGGCCAAACAGTTCTATTTTTGTTTCATCAGACCAGAGGACATTTCTCCAACAAGTACAATCTTTGTCCCAATGTGCAGTTGCAAACCGTAGTCTGGCTTTTTTTATGGCGGTTTTGGAGCACTGGCTTCTTCCTTGCTGATTGGCATTATAGGTTATGTTGTTATAGGACTTATTTTACTGTGGAAATAGATACTTTTTACCTGTTTCCTCCAGAATCTTCTCAAGGTCCTTTGCTGTTGTTCTGGGATTGATTTGCATTTTTCGCACCAAAGTATGATCATCTCTAGGAGACAGAACGCCTCTCCTTCCAGAGCGATATGATGGCTGCGTTGTCCCATGGTGTTTATACTTGCGTACTATTGTTTGTACAGATGAATATGGTACCTTCAGGCATTTGGAAATTGCTCCTAAGGATGAACCAGACTTGTGGAGGTCTGCAATTTTTTGCAGGTCTTGACTGATTTCTTTAGATTTTCCCATGATGTCAAGCAAAGAGGCACTGAGTTTGAAGGTAAGCCTTGAAATACATCCACAGGTACACCTCCAATTGACTCAAATGATGTCAATTAGCCTATCAGAACCTTTTAAAGCCTTAGCATAATTTTCTGAAATTTTGTTTAAAATGTTGTTTATTTTCTGAAAGATGTTTTAAGGCAGAGTCAACTTAGTGGGTGTAAACTTCTGACCCACTGGAATTGTGATGCAGGGAATTATATGTGAAATAATCTGTCAATAAACAATTGTTAGAAAATTGTGTTGGTTGAAAAACTAGTTTCAACCTAACTGTATGTACACTTCCTACTTCTCGTACCCCTGCACAACGACTCAGTACTGGTGACCCGTGTATACGGTGCCTTCGGAAAGTATTCCGTATTCTAAAATGGATTAAATATAATCCATATAATATAATATAATACAAATGATATACATAATACATAATGACAAAGTGAAAACAGGTTTTTAGAAATTATTACAGAAATAACTTATTTACATAAGTATTCAGACCCTTTGCTCTGAGAAACTTAATTGAGCTCCGGTTTCCATTGTTCATCCTTGAGATGTTTCTACAACTTGATTGGAGTTCACCTGTGGTAAATTCATTTGATTGGAAATTATTTGGAAAGGCACACACCTGTCTATATAAGTTCCCACAGTTGACAGTGTATGTCAGAGCAAAAACCAAGCCATGAGGTCGAAGGAGATGCCCGTAAGAGCTCCGAAAGAGGATTGTGTCGAGACAGATCTGGAGAAGGGTACCAACACATTTTTGCAGCATTGAAGGTCCCCAAGAACACAGTGGCCTCCAAGAAGGATGCTGTAATCGCTGCCAAAGGGGCTTCAACAAAGTACTGAGGAAAGGGTCTGAATACTTATGTAAATGTGATAAATATTCTATAGATAGAAAGGTCTAAAAACCTGTTTTGCATTGTCATTATGGGGTATTGTGTAGACTGATGAGAAAAAAACTATTTAATCCATTTTAGAATAAGGCTGCAATGTAACAAGAAAGTCAAGGGGTCTGAATACTAACCGAATGCACTGTATATGGACTGTCATTACGCACCTCGTTCAAACCAGGATAAATCTGAGAGAACACTTGATTCTGGTGCAGCACAAGCAGCCTACAAAGTTACAAGCATAGGTTAGAAAATGTGATTTACATGTTGAAATATAATAGGCCCTATTTGTATAATTAGTAGATTAACCTCCAAACTGTACCTTTCATAATATTTCCCCTAATGTTATAAACGTACCTCCTCTTTCTCTCTTTATTGTTGCATCATTCCTTACTCGCTTTCAACAGTTAAATGAAATGCGTTTCATTGTCCTTATCTTAATCGTTCTAATGACATGCTTGAATAATATAGGACTTAGATGTCAATGGCTTTCGCTGCTCTTCATGAAGATTGAATGGTTCTGGGTCTGAATAAATAGCCTCCTGCCATTTGCTTTCAAACTTCCTGTTCTATTGGCTGCTGTTTTTAACTTTCAGAAAATAAGAGCTTTCTTTCCTTTCTATTGGTATAAGAAATAAAAAATTAAGGATATGTCCAGCAAGCTATTCTAGTTTAGATTTTCCTGCATTGGACTCCAAGAGCTAAAGAAAGTTTTTTAAAGAGAGAGGACAGCAGAGCACAGTTGTGTGTGTATTGTGCAAGTGACAGAGGCTTGTTAGAAGCTTGCTCGTGCATGCTCTGATTTAAGCAACAATATTTAAGTGATGGCTGTTTCAAACCTCTGCAGCTGCAATAAAATAAAATAAAATTGTCACAACAAAAAATGTAGGTGACTAACAAAAAGCTAGATGGAAATGTATAAATTAGACACGCATTCAAATCAAATCAAATTTTATTTGTCACATACACATGGTTAGCAGATGTTAACGCGAGTGTAGCGAAATGCTTGTGCTTCTAGTTCCGAATATTACTGTAGCATAGGCTAATCCTGCAGAAAATGTAGGCCTTACCTGTCATAAGAAAAAAAGTTCACATGATGAGAAGATAGGTCCACACCACGAGCGTTGATGATTGTTCATGCAGAGAGAAGGCCGCAGAGAAGGGCTATTTAGACAGAGCATATCATTTAACAGTTCCATTTCACGTCATGCTGTTTATATAAATCATTTATAATCATTTACCAGTTTCTCACAGTTATTTTAAAGGGAGTGGTTTGGGCAGTAAATCTCTGTAAGTCCCAGTAACCATGTTGCCGCCATTCAACACATAATGCGACAGAGATGGTGAATGAGAGTACTTAAGGTGAAGTGGTGTATTAAACTCTCCTCTCACTACTCCACTCCGGCCTAAAAGGAGCACTAAAAAAAGAGATCTTTTGAATGAAGTTTCCTCTTCTGTTAACTCTTTTATCAGTCATCCCTCCTTCACCATTTTGGGAGGAGAGGCCCCTAATGGTCTGCATTTGGCAGCTTAAACACTTCCTCCCCAAGTGGCCATTAAGTGAGTGTCCTCACGTAACTGCTGCTTTATAGGGGTAAAGAGCCTCAATAAAGTGGACACACACACACACACACACACACACACACACACACACACACACACACACACACACACACACACACACACACACACACACACACACACACACACACACACACACACACACACACACACACACACACACACACACACACACACACACACACACACACACACACACACACACACATCCCGAGAATGGTCTGTGAATTAAACATTTAAAGGACTGGTGTAATGGTAGGCCATACATTTGGTGCAGTGTGTCAGAATGAGACGTTCATCCATGTTTCTCAATCATCCCATTTTGAAGTTATTACTAACATCCCATTTCTACGTGTTTTAGGTTAAGATTAGGCATTATCTCTAAATGATTTAAGTTCGGGTTCAATTCAGGCATTATCCCACGAAATCTTTAGGTGAAGCGTTAACTCAAAATGGTTAAGGTAAGGGTTAAGGTTTGGGATATGCTAAGAACAAAAACAAAAGTAACTTTCTATCACTGGATTTCAACTTGTAACCTTTGGAATCAGAGGCAGATGCTTACGCCATCGTCCCCAATGCCTTGGCAAAACCAAAACCTACTAGCTGCCAGTTTCCATGTCATCTCCTGACATTCTCAGACATGGATAGACATTGAATACTGGCATGTATCATAGGGGACCTGGCTGTAATTTTGATCAAAATCATGCAAATCATTACATGTGGTAAAAGCAATTTGCAACTGAAAATGTGGGTATAAGAGGTGTTTTATATGGAAGCCCATACCTGCCCAAAAATGTGTTAATAAAAGGCCTCATGATTTGTCAACATGCTCAATTAATCTGTGCTTGATCAACTGTAGTCTACTGATTAATAACCACAGCTGCAGAGAAGCCAATCTCATCCCATCCGGGCCCAGAGGAAACGTAATATTCCGTTTTTACTGCCTAACCTATGTATTTATAGCTTATATAGGCCCGGTGTGTTTGTGTTCTGAGAAAAGGTGAATGTCATCAAATTTGGTTTATATTCACACTTCGGGTGGCTAGGCTACCTAGTCCTTTTTAATCCTTTAAAAATGATTGACTGGAATGAATCAATAAACACAATACTGATGACATACTCTATGTTTATCTTTTGAATTACCGATGCAACGGCCTACACGATACAGCCCTGTATCCAGGGAGCTCAGCCCTGTTTCATTGCCCAATCGCAGTTGTTCTCTCTTGTTCTGTGTAAAGGGTCTCAAATATTAGGAAAATGTCTATACATTTCAGCTGTTTCAGAAACATTGGTCTGCTATTACCATTTACTATAGGAGTGCTAGCTCAACGAGACAATTCTGTTGTCACCGCCCTGCTTCATGCGGGGCAACTGTCAGGTGAGTGTTGTGCTCTACCTCCAGAGGTTAGGATTATGGGTTAGAATATGTGTAGGAGACAAGCTAATTAAGCTAATCTCTGTAATTCAATGGTTTTCAATAATATAGCCTTCACAAAGTGAGTGTCTAAGTGAATATGTTATCTTTGAAATTAAATTAAAGTCATTGTATCTTTATAACGAGTTTAATTTTAAAGATAACATCTTCACTTAGACACTCAATTTGTGAAGGCAATAGTACTGAAAACCATTGAAGAAAACAACCATTTTATCAAAAGGCCTTTCTCTGAGGGCTTAGTTACACCCAGACACAGTGGTCTGAAACGTCTGGTTTACATGCCACATTAGGCCTGCAAAGTCACATTATGCTGGTTTGCAAAATGATGTGTACTTCCTTTTGGAATCCAGCCAGAGTGAGGATATCCAACAATTGGAACTTTTAATCACTGCATTCAGAATGACTTTCAGGGTAGAGAATATTGATTATTCAGACTACCTACATCATATAAACTGAAACAGCCCTCTCAGTAATGTGTGCAATATGTCCAACTTCTAACAGAATGGATTAGTTCAGGAAAATGTACTTTATTTATTTTTGTGTAGCATGATTGATCAACCAATCAAAGAACATGCAACAACGCAGGTACTGAAACAAACAATTCTGCAAGAGTTCATGCTGAAAAATATGATAATGATGGGTGTGGTTTTGAGTTGTTTTGAGCAAACATGAAGTTGTAATTTTACTCAACAAGCTTGTTCAAATTCAGCTGACTTCGAGCAGAGTTTGTTGAGAAAACACACCTTTCCACATTAGCTCAAATTCTCATCGTTTTGAAGTCCACTCAACTCACATAATAACTCTGATTAAGCAATTTGTTAAGTAGTCTTTTTTTACTGTCTGCGTGTGTGTGAGAGAGAGAGTGATAACTACTTGGTACATTGGAAAGAATTAACAAAAAAAAACAGAGCAAACTAGAATGCTATTTGGCCCTAAACAGAGAGTTCACAGTGGCAGAATACCTGACCACTGTGAATGACCCAAACTTAAGGAAAGCTTTGACTATGTACAGAGTCAGTGAGCATAGCCTTGCTATTGAGAAAGGCCGCTGTAGGCAGACCTGGCTCTCAAGAGAAGACAGGCTATGTGCTCACTGCCCACAAAATGAGGTGGAAACTGAGCTGCACTTCCTAACCTCCTGCCCAATGTATGATCATATTAGAGAGACATATTTCCCTCAGATAACACAGATCCACAAAGAATTCAAAAACAAATCCAATTTTGATAAACTCCCATATCTACTGGGTGAAATTCCACAGTGGGCCATCACAGCAGCAAGATTTGTGACCTGTTGCCACAAGAAAAGGGCAACCAGTGAAGAACAAACACCATTGTAAATACAACCCATATTTATGCTTATTTATTTTCCCTTGTGTACCCTTAACCATTTGTACATCGTTGCAACACTGTATATATACGTAATATGACATTTGTAATGTCTTTATTGCTTTGAAACTTCTGTTTGTGTAATGTTTACTGTTAATTTTTATTGTTTATTTCACTTTTGTATATTATTATCTACCTCACTTGCTTTGGCAATGTTAACACATGTTTCCCATGCCAATAAAGCCCCTTGAATTGAATTGAATTGAATTGAGTGGGAGAGAAAGAGAGAGATGAACTTGTCAGTGGTCACAGTAAGGACCTGTAAAGCCTCTCAGGTTTTAGTGTAATGTCTTAGAGTCAGCCCCCTGGGGCTTCTGACACATGTCTCAGCTGACATCTCACAAGCATCTCAGACACACAGTCAATCTCTTCTCTTTACACATGTTAGAAAACAATCATCCATCATAGTCAGTTAGCTAAGAGGGTTACTATTTTGATTAGTCGATGATATAACCACATGCTGATCCAACTTCAGGCCTGCTTGTTCTCTGAATTCTTAAACTAATGTAAACTATTGTATGTTGCTTACACGTTGTGTGTGTGTGTATTTGTGTGCACTTGAGTTCTACCTGGTGTCTGTGTGTGTGTGTGCGTGTGTGTGTGTGTGTATTTGTGTGTGTGTGTGCGCTACCTACTTTTGTGTGTTGTTGTGTGTTTCTGCCCACAGCAGCTCTGTGCCTCAGGCCTGTAGCCAGTCAGGTCAGAACAATAGAGGAGCTGCTCCCCCTGCTGCCACTCCCCTGAACTGTTCTCTCTCCTTCTGGTGTGTAACTGTATTCTGGACGGTACTCATTTGAAAGTGGTCTAAATGAGATGTTGTCCTGTGAAAAAAAAGCTGAGTAAATGAGAGACAGTAGAATTGTCCTTGTCCACAATTGCCGCTCCTGTTCACTACTCTGCTCTGTGCTGGTTGCTCCTGTTCACTACTCTGCTCTGTGCTGGTTGCTCCTGTTCACTACTCTGCTCTGTGCTGGTTGCTCCTGTTCACTACTCTGCTCTGTGCTGGTTGCTCCTGTTCACTACTCTGCTCTGTGCTGGTTGCTCCTGTTCACTACTCTGCTCTGTGCTGGTTGCTCCTGTTCACTACTCTGCTCTGTGCTGGTTGCTCCTGTTCACTATTCTGCTCTGTGCTGGTTGCTCCTGTTCACTACTCTGCTCTGTGCTGGTTGCTCCTGTTCACTACTCTGCTCTGTGCTGGTTGCTCCTGTTCCTTCAGGGATGAGGTGGGTGTGTGTGTCCGTGTGTCCGTGCATACATGCGTGTGTGTGTGTGTGTTACGGTGTTCACTATGCAGACAATTTCCATGACCTTCCTTTTGAAACAATAATGCAGATGGTTAATTTTATTTCTATAGTAATAAAACAAACCCACTTATTGATTCACCATAATTTCTCCAAGTAGGCTATCCATAAGACATTTTCTCTACAAGAACTATTGAAAAATAATTTTCTATCCTTGACATATGAAGTGAAATTAGAGATAAAACGCATTGGTGCTCATGACTTCGGTCGTCAGTTCACAGTGTTGCCTCCGACACATTGGTGCAGCTGGCTTCCGGGTTAAGCGAGAAGTGTGTCGGGAAGCAGTGCAGTTTCAAATCAAATCAAATCAAAATTTTATTTGTCACATACACATGGTTAGCAGATGTTAATGCGAGTGTAGCGAAATGCTTGTGCTTCTAGTTCCGACAATGCAGTGATAACCAACAAGTAATCTAACTAACAATTCCAAAACTACTGTCTTATACACAGTGTAAGGGGATAAGGAACATGTACATAAGGATATATGAATGAGTGATGGTACAGAGCAGCATACAGTAGATGGTATCGAGTACAGTATATACATATGAGATGAGTGTGTAGACAAAGTAAACAAAGTGGCATAGTTAAAGTGGCTAGTGATACATGTGTTACATAAGGATGCAGTCGATGTTGTAGAGTACAGTATATACATATGCATATGAGATGAATAATGTAGGGTAAGTAACATTATATAAGGTAGCATTGTTTAAAGTGGCTAGTGATATATTTACATCATTTCCCATCAATTCCCATTATTAAAATGGCTGGAGTTGGGTCAGTGTCAATGACAGTGTGTTGGCAGCATCCACTCAATGTTAGTGGTGGCTATTTAACAGTCTGATGGCCTTGAGATAGAAGCTGTTTTTCAGTCTCTCGGTCCCAGCTTTGATGCACCTGTACTGACCTCGCCTTCTGGATGATAGCGGGGTGAACAGGCAGTGGTTCGGGTGGTTGATGTCCTTGATGATCTTTATGGCCTTCCTGTAACAACGGGTGGTGTAGGTGTCCTGGAGGGCAGGTAGTTTGCCCCCGGTGATGCGTTGTGCAGTCCTCACTACCCTCTGGAGAGCCTTACGGTTGAGGGCGGAGCAGTTGCCGTACCAGGCGGTGATACAGCCCGCCAGGATGCTCTCGATTGTGCATCTGTAGCCTCCTGAGGTTGAATAGGCGCTGCTGCGCCTTCTTCACGACGCTGTCAGTGTGAGTGGACCAATTCAGTTTGTCTGTGATGTGTATGCCGAGGAACTTAAAACTAGCTACCCTCTCCACTACTGTTCCATCGATGTGGATAGGGGGGGTGTTCCCTCTGCTGTTTCCTGAAGTCCATAATCATCTCCTTAGTTTTGTTGACGTTGAGTGTGAGGTTATTTTCCTGACACCACACTCCAAGGGCCCTCACCTCCTCCCTGTAGGCCGTCTCGTCGTTGTTGGTAATCAAGCCTACCACTGTTGTGTCGTCCGCAAACTTGATGATTGAGTTGGAGGCGTGCGTGGCCACGCAGTCGTGGGTGAACAGGGAGTACAGGAGAGGGCTCAGAACGCACCCTTGTGGGGCCCCCGTGTTGAGGATCAGCGGGGAGGAGATGTTGTTGCCTACCCTCACCACCTGGGGGCGGCCCGTCAGGAAGTCCAGTACCCAGTTGCACAGGGCGGGGTCGAGACCCAGGGTCTCGAGCTTGATGACGAGCTTGGAGGGTACTATGGTGTTGAATGCCGAGCTGTAGTCGATGAACAGCATTCTCACATAGGTATTCCTCTTGTCCAGGTGGGTTAGGGCAGTGTGCAGTGTGGTTGAGATTGCATCGTCTGTGGACCTATTTGGGCGGTAAGCAAATTGGAGTGGGTCTAGGGTGTCAGGTAGGGTGGAGTTGATATGGTCCTTGACTAGTCTCTCAAAGCACTTCATGATGACGGAAGTGAGTGCTACGGGGCGGTAGTCGTTTAGCTCAGTTACCTTAGCTTTCTTGGGAACAGGAACAATGGTGGCCCTCTTGAAGCATGTGGGAACAGCAGACTGGTATAGGGATTGATTGAATATGTCCGTAAACACACCGGCCAGCTGGTCTGCGCATGCTCGGAGGGCGCGGCTGGGGATGCCGTCTGGGCCTGCAGCCTTGCGAGGGTTAACACGTTTAAATGTCTTAATCACCTCGGCTGCAGTGAAGGAGAGACTGCATGTTTCCGTTGCAGGCCGTGTCAGTGGCACTGTATTGTCCTCAAAGCGGGCAAAAAAGTTATTTAGTCTGCCTGGGAGCAAGACATCCTGGTCCGTGACTGGGCTGGATTTCATCTTGTAGTCCGTGATTGACTGTAGACCCTGCCACATGCCTCTTGTGTCTGAGCCATTGAATTGAGATTCCACTTTGTCTCTGTACTGACGCTTAGCTTGTTTGATAGCCTTACGGAGGGAATAGCTGCACTGTTTGTATTCAGTCATGTTGCCAGACACCTTGCCCTGATTAAAAGCAGTGGTTCGCGCTTTCAGTTTCACGCGAATGCTGCCATCAATCCACGGTTTCTGGTTAGGGAATGTTTTTATCGTTGCTATGGGAACGACATCTTCGACGCACGTTCTAATGAACTCGCACACCGAATCAGCGTATTCGTCAATATTCCCATCTGACGCAATACGAAACATGTCCCAGTCCACGTGATGGAAGCAGTCTTGGAGTGTAGAGTCAGCTTGGTCTGACCAGCGTTGGACAGACCTCAGCGTGGGAGCCTCTTGTTTTAATTTCTGTCTGTAGGCAGGGATCAGCAAAATGGAGTCGTGGTCAGCTTTTCCGAAAGGGGGCGGGGCAGGGCCTTATATGCGTCGCGGAAGTTAGAGTAACAATGATCCAAGGTTTTACCACCCCTTGTTGCGCAATCGATATGCTGATAAAATTTAGGGAGTCTTGTTTTCAGATTGGCTTTGTTAAAATCCCCAGCTACAATGATTGCAGCCTCCGGATAAATGTTTTCCAGTTTGCAAAGAGTTAAATAAAGTTCGTTCAGAGCCATCGATGTGTCTGCTTAGGGAGGCGAGCAGGCCAGGGGGGATATATATTTGGGTGGCTGTGATTATAATCGAAGAGAATTCTCTTGGAAGATAATGCGGTCTACATTTGATTGTGAGGAATTCTAAATCAGGTGAACAGAAGGATTTGAGTTCCTGTATGTACACAGTTTGGATCTCGAACTTCGCCGATTCTTGTTTGGGATATGCGGGACGGTAGCGTCCCAACTGGCCAACATCCAGTGACAATGCAGAGCGCCAAATTCAAATAAATTACTATAAAATTTAAACTTTCATGAAATCACACATGCAAGATACCAAATTAAAGCTACTTGTTGTGAATACAGGCCAACGTGTCAGATTTCAAAAAGGCTTTTTGGCAAAAGCAAACAATGCTATCATCTGAGGATAGCACCATAGTAAACAAAGAGAGAGAAGCATATTTCAACCCTGCAGGCGCGACACAAAACGCAGAAATAAAGATATAATTCATGCCTTAACCTTTGACGAGCTTCTTCTGCTGGCATTCCAATATGTCCCATAAACATCACAAATGGTCCTTTTGTTGGATTAATTCCGTCCATATATATCCAAAATGTCCATTTATTTGGGGCGTTTGATCCAGAAAAACTGTTCCAAGTCTCGCAGCATGAATACAAAATGTCTCATAAGCTACCTGTAAGCTTTGTCCAAACATGTCAAACTACTTTCCTAATACAACTTTAGGTATTTTTTTAACGTAAATAATTGATAAATTTGAATTTGACGGGATTATCTGTCTTCAATACCGGAGGAAAACAAAGTGGAGGGAGCTTTAAGTCACTCGCCTCTAACAGAGTACACTTCTATCTACCCTCGTTCTGAACAGTGTTACTTCTTAATTTCTCAAAGGAAAAACCTCAACCAATTTCTAAAGACTGGTGACATCCAGTGGAAGCGATGGGAACTGCAGGAAAGTCTAATTCACAATGAAAACTCATTGAAAAGAGAGTGACCTCAAAAAAAAAAATCTGAACGGTTTGTCCTCTGGGTTTCGCCTGCCAAATAGGTTTTGTTATACCCACAGACATGATTCAAACAGTTTTAGAAACTTCAGAGGTTTTTTCTATCCAAATCTACTAATACTATGCATATGGGTCTGAGTAGCCGGCCGTTTACTTTGGACACACTTTTCATCCAGACGTAAAAATACTGCCCCCTGTCCCAAAGAAGTTGTTTAAGAGAGTTGCGGTGAGGAAACAAGATTGTAGCTATCAATTGGATATCACGAAAAAGGGGGTAACGCCATGGGCCAGAAAAGTTTGAATACATTTGCCATGCTGTCAATCCAGCATGACTTCTGCCATGTTCAAAACAACTGGAAACTCAGAAATGGGAAATCTCAGACTTCAGTGAGTTCCAGACAACGGGGAACTCAGATAAAACTAGTTCCAACTGGGGAAAATACGAAAAATAATTTTGAACTGTCATCCAACTTGGAATTCTATGTCGGAAAATCGGGCCTCTTTCTAGAGCCCACAAGAAGGACTGTCGCTGTCACGACTAGTCAAGGTGGGTGGAATCAGGCGCAGAGAGCAAATAATGAATAGACGTTTATTCTCCGGTGAACAACAATAAACACGGACAACCCAAAATACAAACAGGGTGAAAAATATCCAAAACAGGAAATAACATACAAACTGGAGAAATAAAACACAAAAACACCGACAGCCGAAACGAAATGACAAAAACAAACAATCCCGCACAAAACAAGGGCGGGACAACCTACATTATATACAGATACTAATTAACTAACACACAGGTGAAAACAATCAGACAAAACCAACAGATAACCGAATAGGGATCGGTAGTGGCTAATAGGACAGTGACGACGACCGCCGAGCACAGCCTGAACGGGCAGGAGAGCCAACCTCGGCGGAAGTCGTGACAGTCGCGTCACCTTCCTGTTCAAGTGAGCACAGCACAACAAGTTCAACCCAAAAATGGTTTGCATGATGCTGCACAAATGATGTAACACGCCAGGGAGAAATGTATACGGTAGCCAAGAATGTAATACTAAGTGTATGTTGTGAAGTAAACAGTTAGTTGCCTATGTGCCTCACCCTAATCATTTGGTCACTTTCCTCACTCATAACTTAGCCTACTGTTCTCACTTGGTGGTGCACATATAGCCTCTAACCTATCTTTGAGAAATGTAATCATTGAACATTGTAAGAGCTTTCATTGTCTGCTTAGAGTGGCTTGAGAAATCATTTACCCTCTTGGCATTTTCCTATTTTGTTGCTTTACAACCTAGAATTAAAATAATGTTTTGGGAGGGTCTGTATCATTTGATTTACACATGCCTACCACTTTGAAGATGCTAAATATTTTCAATTGTGAAACAGACAAGAAGACGTAAAACTTGAGCATGCATAACTATTCACCCTCCCCCCAAAATCAGTACTCTGTAGTACTTTGTAATACTTTTGCAGCAATTACAGCTGCAAGTCTCTTGGGGTATGTCTCTATAAGCTTGGCACATCTAGCCACTGGGATTTCTGCCCATTCTTCAAGGCAAAATTGCTCTAGCTCCTTCAAGTTGGATGGGTTCTGCTGGTGTACAGCAATATCTAAGTCATACCACAGATTCTCAATTGGATTGAGGTCTGGGCTTTGACTAGGCCATTCCAAGACATTTAAATGTTTCCCCTTATACCACCCGAGTGTTGCTTTAGCAGTATGCTAAGGGTCATTGTCCTGCCATAAGGTGAACCTCCATGCCGGTCTCAAACCTCTGGAAGACTGGAACTGGTTTCCCTCAAGAATGTCCCTGTATTTAGTGCCGTCCATCATTCCTTCAATTCTGACCAGTTTCCCAGTCGCTGCCGATGAAAAACATCCCCACAGCAGGATGCTGCCACTACCATGGTGTTCTTGACGTGATGAGAGGTGTTGGGTTTGCTCCAGACATAGCATTTTCCTTGATGGCAAAAAGCTCAATTTTAGTCTCACCTGACCAGAGTACCTTCTTCCATATGTTTGGAGAGTCTCCCACGTGCATTTAGGCGAACACCGAAATGTGTTTGCTTATTTTTCTCTTTAAGCATTGGCTTTTTTATGGCCACTCTTCTGTAAAGCCTAGCTCTGTGGAGTGTACGGCTTAAAGTGGTCCTATGGACAGATACTCCAATCTCCGCTGTGGAGCTTTGCAGCTCCTTCAGGGTTATCTTTAGTCTCTCTCTGATCAATGTCCCCCTTGCCTGGTCCGTGAGTTTTGGTGGGTGGCCCTCACTTGGCAGGTTTGTTGTCGTGCTATATTCTTTCCATTTTTTAATAATGGATTTAATGGTGCCCCGTGGGATGTTTATATTTATAACCCAACCCTGAGCTGTACTTCTCCACAACTTTGTCCCTGACCTGTTTGGAGAGCTCCTTGGTCTTCATGGTGCCACTTGATTGGTGTTGCCTCTTGCTTAGTGGTGTTGCAGACTCAGGGGCCTTTCAGAACAGGTATATACTGAGATCATGTGACACTTCGAATGCAGACAGGTGAACTTTATTTAACTAATTATGTGACTTCTGAATGTAATTGGTTGCACCAGATCTTATTTAGGGGCTTCATAGCAGGGTGAATACATATGCAGGCACCACTTTTCCGTTTTTTAAATTTATTTCACTTCACCAATTTGGACTATTTTGTGTATGTCCATTACATGAAATCCAAATAAAAATCCATTTAAATTACATGTTATAATGCAACAAAATAGGAAAAACAAAAAGGGTGTGAATACTTTTGCAAGGCGCTGTGTATGCCCCCTTTACTTATCCTACAGTTCTGACTTTGTGTACAGGGAGAATACGACCCATGTCCTGAGTTCAGTTGCTGTACATTTCAAAAGTGCTGACCAAATAGTCCTAGCTCGCTCATTAACGTCTTAATTGAAATGATGCATTGCCTCTCATCCACTCGTCATTCCTTTATGCCATAGTTTGTACATCTCAATTGTCATGAGAAACAACATTTGTTTAAGCAAGTCAGCCATATCAGCTATGTTTTTTTAAAGGCAGTAAATGAGGCTGAATGAACTGTTTTCCTGCCAGACAAGGCTCTGCTGATAGCCAGATGTAGCAGTGGTAGGATGTTGGGACTGCTTATGTAGGCCCTAACAGTTTGTGGGCACCGTTTGTCACCATTATAGTTCAATGAATGAATACTTTAGTGTTGTATAGTGGCTTTGCTGGCATGCACAATTTATTTATTTTTATGTTTGCTCCAACAATATTTTTATACCAAAATCACCACTCTGCACTACATAGGGTGTCATTTGGGACGCATCCATTGTCTCAGAGTCAACTGAAAACAGGCACATGGGCCTGACAGCAAGAACACACATCGGACAGAAATGTGAAAGATGTCGAGAGGTGTTCTCAGAGTAATTAAACCAATCGACAGAAGCTTTTTCCTCTGCTTTTTCAGTGAGTTACGTGTGTCGCGCACACACACACACACACACACACACACACACACACACACACACACACACACACACACACACACACACACACACACACACACACACACACACACACACACACACACACACACACACACACACACACACACACACACACACACACACACACACACACACACACAGCATATCTGGAGAGTTTTAAGTGGCCATTGTCTGCTGTGTTCCATGGGACATATGGTCAGCTGTCGTGTTGAACCAATTTATCAAAGGCTGAACTTGGCCCTAATTGTTCCACTACAGACCAGGCAGGTGCATGTTCATGGTCTCATTGAGGTGAGGTGCTCATTGAGTTGATTTTAATTTGTTGGAGGGTCCCCATACCCCTGACCACCATTCCCTATTAAAGGAGAAGTTCAGAAGTGTGTGTGTGTGTGTTTGACAGAGTTTCTCTGTCAGTGCCTCTGAGAGAGAGTTGGGTGGTCTGGGGAGATAAACAGGACACAGCAGGCCTAGTGTCTGTGTTTACTCTGTGTTTGTACACGTTTGTGTGTGAGGAAGGCAGGGGAAGGTGAGAGAGAGGTATATAAGGAAGGAGGGAGGGAGTTTAAAAGGGGAAGCGTTTTTATAGGGCCGTGCAGCAGCTGGTCTCTGTAAACCCACCTCCATTCATCCATCTATTCCATCACCCCTCCATATCACTCTCCACCCTGCTGAATGACAGACGGAAGTCAGTGGGTGTGGGTTTGCTTGACAGACAGTCTCTTTGCAACCATTACCAATTTGGCGTCATTTTTTTTCTTTTTCTGAGGTCTTGGCTGATTTCTTTTGATTTTCCCATGACGTCAAGCAAAGAGGCACTGAGTTTGAAGGTAGGCCTTGAAATACATCCATAGGTACACCTCCAATTGACTCAGATGATGTCAATTCACCTATCAGAAGCTTCTAAAGCCATGATGGAATTTTCTGGAATTTTCCAAGCTGTTTAAAGGTACAGTCAACTTAGTGTATGTACACTTCTGACCCACTGGAATTGTGATACAGTGAATAATAAGATAAATGATTTGTCTGTCTACAATTGTTGGAAAAATGTATTGTGTCATGCACAAAGTAGATGTCCTAACCGACTTGCCAAAATTATAGTTTGTTAACAAGAAATGTGTGGAGTGGTTGAAAAACAAGTTTTAATGACTTCAACCTAAGCGCATGTAATCTTCCGATTTCATCTGTATGTTGATGCTTTTAGGGTTAAAGACGGCCTAAACAGCCATGTATTACTTCACATTACCATTGACACTATTAAGTGGTCTCTTTCTACCCACAATCAACCCACCAACAAGCACATCCACAACCACACCAGCCTCACTACCTTACTCCTGTCTCTGCCTCTGTCTCTTTCGCTCTCTCTCCTCTCTATTCTTGTCTCCTCTCATCTTTTCTTCCTCTTTTCTTTCTTCATAAATCTCATTCTCTCCCCATGTATCATGTTTTCTCTCTCCTTTTCTACTCTAGGAGCACCGTTGAATATGTTTTAGACCTGCACGTGTGAAAACTTGCTGGCGAAAGAAAGAAAAGAAGTTCAGAGACATTTAGAGTCGGCCCTCCTAGTTGTTACCTAATCCCATCTCTTTATCTCTGACAAGGTTTTCTTAATTTACAGATTCAGTGCGGCTTGAGGGGGGGGGGGGAGGAGGAGGAGGAGGAGAGAGAGAGAGAGAGAGAGAGAGAGAGAGAGAGAGAGAGAGAGAGAGAGAGAGAGAGAGAGAGAGAGAGAGAGAGAGAGAGAGGACTAGTCTTAATTAGGTTGGGTATTATCTGGGCTCTGGGAGGACAGGGTTCTCACACCGGGACTGTTTCGAATTACCCTAATTGGATTTTCAACAAAAACTCAACAAATACGCAGGGTTAAATAAATAGAGAGGGAGAAATTAGGGAGTTTGGCATGGGAGGAGGACAAGAAAGGGCCCTTTTGGTTGGGTCACGGTCAAGGTCCTCCTTTACAATTATTTTAAAACAAACAGTGGACAGACGTGACAAGCTTGCTCCAGGGTTAGCTGCATGGAGAGCTAGCGAGAAAAGGGACTGGGGCCCCAGTACTTGTTAGGACACGTGTCTAACTCATTCCACGGAGGGCCGAGGGTCTGCAGATTCGTCGCTCCTCCCTTGTCCTTTATAAATGAATTAAGGAACTACCCTCACCTGGTTGTCTAGGTCTTAAAACCAGAAGACGCTCCATGGAATGTATTAAACACCACTGGGTTAGGGGCTGGAGGCTGCCTCGGTACTGGGTCGTCTAGGAGCTTGGGGATCTCTGTACTGTCTATTATGTACTGAATACCCAGTTCTAGATGAAATAGGGGCTGCTGAACTGGGCAAAGTCTGGATAGGGGGCGTTAGTACTGGCTAGGGGCTTCCAATACTGACTAGAGTAGGGGCTAGGGATGTACAGAAATGTTTGCTTTATCCAAAATTACAACCAACAGCAATACCACAGACATGGAGGAGGCAAGTTGAAGGGAAAGATGTTAGGGAACTTGTTTGTCTGCCCTTTATTAAATACCAAAATTGGTCACCCAAAAATCTTAATGAATAGAAAAATACAGCAGATTTGAGGACCAAAATGTTGACAGCGGCCATCCTGGTTGCAAAATATTTTCGATATGCCGATTCCTTGGCGCATGGTTTATGAACTAATGCACAAAACAACGATATAAAACTTTTAATTATTATACAAAATTCTTGCCACCAACATAATGTCATGTGCTGTATATGTGTACAAACATCTCAGCTCTGCAAATGTTCCTGCGAAGAAACAGAATAAATAGATCACTTTTTCTGGTATTGTCCCGATGTATACTGAACAAAAATATGAACACAACATGTCAAATGTTCGTCCCATGTTTCATGAGCATAAATTAAAGATCCCAGAAATGTTCCATACGCACAAATAACTTATTTCTAAAACGTTGTGCACAAATGTGTTTACATCCCTGTTAGTGAGCATTTCTCCTTTGCCAAGAAAATCCATCCACCTGACAGGTGTGGCATATCAAGAAGCTGCTTAAACAGCATGATCATTATACAGGTCCACGTTGTGCTGGGGACAATAAAAGGCCTCTATAAAATGTGCAGTTTTGTCACACAACACAATGCCACAGATGTCTCAAGTTTTGAGGGAGCGTGCAATTGGCATACTGACTGCAGGAATGTCCACCATAGAATTTGGCAGTACGTACAACCGACATCAGAACTGCAGACCACGTGTATGGCATCATGTAGACGAGCGGTTTGTGGATGTCAATGTTGTGAAGGGAGTGCCCCGTGTTGGCAGTGAGGCTACAGTATAGGCTGGCATAAGCTACCGACAACAAACGCAATTGTATTTTAACAATGGCAATTTGAATGCACAGAGATACCATGACGACATCCTGAAGCACACTGTTGTGCCATTCATCCGCCGCCATTATCTCATGTTACAGCATGATAACACACAGCCCCATGTGGTAAGGATTTGTACACAATTCCTTGAAGCTGAAAATGTACCATTTCTTCCATTGCCTGCATACTCACCAGACATGTCAACCATTGAGCATGTTTGGGATGCTCTGGATCAATATGTACGACAGCGTGTTCCAGTTCCTGCCAATCTCCAGCAACTTCGCACAGCCATTGAAGAGGAGTGAGACGACATTCCAAGGGCCCCAATCAACATCCTGATCAACTGTATGTGAAGGAGATGTATCACAATGCATGAGGCAAATGGTGATCACACCAGATACTGACTGGTTTTCTGATCCACGCCCCTACCTTGGTATCTGTGACCAACAGATGCAAATCTGTATTCCCAGTCATGTGAAATCCATAGATTAGGGCCTAATGAATTTATTTCAATAGACTGATTTCCTTATATGAACTGTGATGCAGTAAAATCATTGAAATTGTTGCATGTTGCTATTAAATATTTATTCAGTATAGCTTGTTTCTAGTCACAGGTTCAGGAATGGCTGAAGAATCACATTTACCTAAAATGAACCCTACAAACAGCACTGTTGGGAGATTTGGTAAGCCATAGTCAATCAGTCAACAATATAATAACATTTTTTGTCAAATATTAAACTTATGTAGATACTATGCGATTCGAAAGGTTCAGAATTTACGTGAAACATCACAGCAGCGTTGAAAAATATATTGCACATGGGAATCCTAAGAGGGCGGTTTATGGAGAGAGTTAGGATTGACTGAGAGTAGCTGAGGATTTAAAGACTCATGTTTAAAAGCTCATGTTCTATAATAGTTATGACGTAAAACACGGTGTACACTCAGAGACCAGTTTGTTAGGTACCCCACCACGTTCCCGAAAATGGTTCTCTCATACAGACAGTGAGTAATGTGGCCTTGGCTTGCAAAATAAAGTCGGCAGACAGTTATTGAGGCACTCAGTTACTGTTTGATTGAATTTTAAAATGAGCAAAAAGAGTGACCTAAGCTACTTTGAGCTTGGTATGATCGTCGTTTGTCAGTCGTGGAAGCCCATATATAATAGTTTAGACTAAAAACACACTATACACTCAGTAGCCAGTTTATTAGGTACACCACCCTGTTCACGAAAATGGTTCATTCATACAGACAGCGAGTCACAAGGCAGTGGCTTGCTATATAAAGCAGGCAGACAGTTATCGAGGCATTCAGTTCATGTTTGATTTAATGTTAGAATAGGCAAAACGAGTGACTTTAAGTGTCTTTGAGCGTGGAATGATCGTCGGTGCCAGGTGCGCCAGTTCCAGTAACTCAGAAAAGGCCAGCCTCTTGGGCTTTCACTACAGTGTCTAGGTTTTACCGAAAATGGTGCGATTAACCAAACACATCAAGTCTGCGGCAGTCCCGTTGGCGAAAACAGCTCATGATGAAACGTTGAAGGAGTAGGAGAAGAATCCTGTCAGCGAGAGCCACAAACAGGTAAATCACAGTGCAGTACAACAGTTGTGTGCAGAACGGAATCTCCGAACGCACAACTCGTCGGTCTATGTCGTGGATGGGCTTTTGCAGCAGACGACCACACCAGGTTCCACTCCTATCAGCTAAAAACAAGAAGTGGCTCCAGTGTGCACGCGATCACTAACATTTAAGGAGTGGAAAAATGTTACCTGGTCAAACGAATCGCAGTTCCTGTTGTGTCATGTTGATGGCAGAGTCAGGATTTGGCATAAGCAGCATGAGTCCATGGCCCCATCCTGTCATCGGCACAGGCTTGTGGAGCTGGTGTAAGGGTGTTGGGAATATTTTCCTGGCGCACGTTAGGCCCCTTGATACCAATTGAGCAATGTTTTCATGCCCCGAATAATTCAGACTGTTCTTGAGACAAAGGGGGGTCCGACCCGGTACTAGATGTGTGTACCTAATAAACTAGTATACATTTCTTACTGCCTCTATTTTCTTTGAAACCAGAGAATGTTTACTACCACCACCATAACTTAATAGCGCAGTATAGCTCCAGTATTCCTGAGTAATATCTACTGTGAATAAGGTAAGGACAATCTATAATATCCATTATTTCCCCCTTCCTACACACATTTAGAAATGAACACTTCCCGAAGGACAAAAGACTGCATTAACATTCCCAGTTCCAGAAGTGTGAATGTATTCCGGAGGGGCAGAGAACATTCCATGTTCTGGAGAATAATGTGTGTGTTCTCATGGTTGATGGAATTAAGGACAATTACTGGAAGACATGCATCTTCCCATATTGCCTATTCTTAATCACAGGTGCAATTCCAGATCAATTACACAGACAGCAGCCCTTGGAAAGCTGAACCATAATTATGACAGGAAAGAAAACGATATGACTGAAATAGACTGGAATGGAACGAAATGAAAACGTAAAGGATTTCTCTGGGTGAGAGTGAAGGTGCGATTGTGAAGATGTTTTTTAAACATTGTGTATGATTGCTTTAATGAACTTAGAAATAAACCCGCCACTGTACTTCCATGTATTCGAAATCACAACTAGTATGAGATAATTATGAATCGATCGTATTTAATACAAATAAAATATCAAAAAGTAGTTTCTCTCATCCGACAGGAATTGAGTGAGTTTCGAGAGGAGCAAACTCGTTTATAGATTACATTGTGTGTATGGCGTGATGTTAGGTGAATTAATTAAGCATATTGATCGCGCAGCAGCAATGCAGTGTGGATTTTTAATTAGCGCATGCTTGAGTGTATTAAAACTCCTCTGCTCTACCTGAGTGGAACCAAGTGGAACTGAGCACGTCAGCGGAAAACACTGCTCGTCGTCGTGCACTTACCATGCCCTCGCTACACTTCCTTCCCCCTGCATTCCAAACCCTGGATTAACTCACAGTCATGTACACACACGTTCACTTGTAGAACGGATATATGAATGTACAGATACATGCAAACAAAAACAAATGAATTCCAAACCCTGGATTAACTCCCAAGTCTCATTTTCAGCCTGGAAGCTGGGCAACCATTTCAGTGATTCTCCCCTTGCCTTTCATTTTGAAGGATTTGGATTATGTTGCCCATAGATACTGATCTAATGTCAGATTTGAACTCCCCCTGATGTAGATGGTTCAATTTAGGGGATGGTACAATGATCCTAAATCTATTCCTATTAGACACTTTTACCCAAAGCTCCTTTTGAAATGTTAACACCGCAGAGTGTCGCTCAATAACACCACGCAGTGTCAAGATGCACACACACAAACACACACACACACACACACAAACACACACACACACACACACACAAGCACACAGCTAAACATATCTGGAGAGTTTTCAGTGGCCATTGTCTGCTGTTTTACACGGGACATATGGTCAGCTGTCGTGTTCACATGAACCAGATGTACAAACACACACACAAACACACACTTCTCCCCACTCACACACATACTCAACATACACATACACATACTCAACACAAACACAAACTTTTCCCCACTCACACACGTGATTCTCTCTCCACTCTGTACTCTATTTTAACAAACCTAACGCAATGGTAAATCTAAGTGCTGGTCGTAGAGCTATGGGTCGGGCGTGTCAGAAATATTCTTTCCATTTTCACAACCAGATATATGGGCAGGTTAGCTGGGGGGTGGCACGAAAGGGCTGGCTTTTGATGTATAAGCAAGTTGTGCGTGTGTTGACGCTTGGCCCCTCACTGGCAAATCCGAACGTGCTCCATGACTAAATATGTGGTTGCTTCAAGTTGTGTATTTAGGTTATTTTATGTATTGCTTTGTCATCAACACAAATTTGAATTGTAGTCGCTGTAGCCTAGTTCGTTAAGTTGAACATGTTTACAGTCCACATTGTTCTAATCGCGAAAGGAGGAGAGGACACCTAGTCAGTTGCACAACTGACTGCATTCAAACGAAATGTGTCTTCTGCATTTAACCCAACCCCACTGAATCAGAGATGAGGGGGGTCATCAGTTGCTTTAATATACATTGTTAAACAGGCCATAACATACACACTGATATAGGGGCTATAGGCCTACTGTAAATTGGGCAATTCTAATCAAATTCTAAAAAACATAGGTTATGTCTAAATGTAGTTACAGGCACCATGATTGCTCCTGGGTGTATAATACATACAAGACAACTCAGACTACGGAGGGTTTTACGCACAACCAAACTTTTCACAGGAGCTGGATAAAGATCCGATGTGAAGAGAAAGAGGGAATGTCCACTCACAGTTATACTCCTCGCAAATGTATTGTTTTTATAAACATCATGGGACCCTCTCACAGATCATATTTTCACTTCTCCAGAAATAGCAGGAAAACCATGTATGTTATCACCACAAACAAACCCATGGACGGAGAATCTGAAACGAAAAACGATCAATCTGTTTTTTTTTAAACCAGCAACAATATTTCTAAAAAGGATGGGGTCAGAAGCATATCATAAGTGACTTCTATTGTTCCATGGCATGTACACGTAGGCCTAAATGTCTTTACGCATAGCATTCGCACAGAAAATCTGCCGTTGCCAGAAAATGGGAATGCATAGCCTACTTGAACAAGCGAATGTGAATTGTGAATAATGAAAAGCAAAATATTTAAAAGCACTCTCAGAAGACCATTTAAACCCCATTTATTCTACTTTTGGCTAACGGTCAAGATTAAAAGATGTACCTGTGCGATGCAGCTAAACCATCCCTGATTAAGGTGATGCTTGCTTGTTTTTTATCCAATTAAAAGAAATGGTTGGAAACCAGTTCTTTTTTTATGTTTCTAAATACAAGATTCACGGGCACAAGAGGCACCTCTCCTTCCATGGGCACTGTGCGTCACGCCTGGATAGGATGCTCTTCCACTCTCAAAATCCATGCTATTATCAACTACGTTACCGTTAAGACCTGCTTTTTGTGAGTCTTAAAACTTCCCATTAGCGCTGCATGAAATTGTCACATTTGCACTTGTTTTTGAGGACACATCTCAAATATTGCCACACCTCCCACCTCAGGACAAGTGACTTGTTTTTTGTCAAACCTGGCATTAGGGCTGAAAAAAGACATACATAACACAATTGCAAACGAAAATATAGCCTTCTGCCTAGAACCTGGGCAACCATTTCATGGCCGCAATTTCCTCCCCTGTCTCTGCTTTTTTCATGCTGAATGGGTGCCGATGAACACTGACACACTCGCCCCCACAGTAACCCAGTAAGCCCATTGTGTGCCCTCCCCTGGAGAGCTCCTCTGACCTCCCACATACAGCCATATACTCACAGCTCTTCTCATATACTGTATCTGCTCTGTTTAAAGATGACATCTCTACAACACTGCACTAACATTACAGACACCGGTAGAGGATATTCTACCTAATTGGGAGAATCTCAATTGCATACTTCTCACATCCTCTCTCCTTGCCAAGAGAGGATGCGAGAAGGTCCATCCCCTCTGACCTTCTCCAATGAGTTTTGAGAAGGAGGAGATAGGAGAGAGGATGTGAGGAGTATGCATTTGGGATTCTCCCATTCACACCCAGTTGAGTTCATATGAGGTAAAGAGTTCAGGCTAAGTGCTCCAAAATCCACACTATCATACCACTTAGATTGAGAGTGTACTAGGCAGTAGCATGCTTGCGTGTGGCAATTTAGTGCGTTAAAACTCTGAGCATAACTCAGAATAAAACTTTTCAGAATGTTGAAGGGATTTTTTTTGTTATGTACATTTCTCTGGGTAGGTATATTATGTTTAGAGAACATTAGGGGAATGAGGAAATAATATTTCAAAAATGTTCCAAGTGTATTTCTCTTGTTGGGTACTGTGCAGTGTGTAGACAATGTTCAGGACATGTTGAGGGAAGGTTTGTAATGGTTTCAGGTATTATTTGCATAGGTGTTCCTTTACAGTCCCATATGTTGTGCACCTGTCTCAATAGCCCCCGTTTGTCCATCTGCCTGGATGCAGACAATAAGGGTGTCAAACTGATGTTTAGTTTTCCTCTCAGGGTGAGACACACCCCGTTCTGTCTTCACATGGTACAGCCTAACGTGCTGAGGACCATCGATCCATCGACCTGACACAGTTCCAGGTATTCTTTTCTTTTCACAACGAATGTTAGCATCTCATGCTAACATTCGCTAATCGGGTACTCTAAAAAAAAACATCCCCAAAAGCTTGCACATACTGCAGTCGAACCTTTTCTGCAAAATGATCACTCTGCTCTTTAAGTCCCAATCGGAAATACATATTTTGAAAACTGTTTCAAGTGATTTCAAGTCAAACCTTTCTCGTCAAACCCCACTGGGCACACACTGGTTGAATCAGCATTGTTTCCACGTCAATTTCAATGATATGACGTTGAACCAACGTGGAATAGACGTTGCATTGATGTCTGATCCCAACTAGACTGCTCTCTGTGCAGTTTTACCTCACACTTTGGCAGGTCCAACTTTAGATATTTGTTGCATTTTGTCCTGTTTTACAAAGATTATTTCCCTCTTGAACCCTGCTTCTGTGTGGCATTCCCTCTCTCCTCTCTACTCCCTCACTTCTGGTGACTCACAGATTCTTGCCCTCTCTCTCTGCTCTCCCATCGATTAGCCAGCCTGCCGAGTGCTGTAACAGCCGGACCACCTCTCCACTGCTTTGCAGGCTTTCATGTTCTCTAAGTCCTTGGCTCTGTTCATTAAACTCCCCAGCACGGTTTGTTTAGACTGTTTGTCAATCCAGGAACTCTTTATAGACTAACTTTCTCCCAGCCCTCACTTACGAGTGAGTCTCCCTCGATCTCCCTCGATCTCTGCCCGCCTCTCGTAGTCTTTGCGTCAATATGTGTATCTGTGTTTTTGTGCACTTGTTGATACATTTTTGGTTGGGGCAAATCAAGTCTTGAATTTCAAAGTGGAAAGTATACACTTCAGAAGCCTTTTAAAAACTCAAATACGCTACAAGTTTGCATTTCCTGCTGCGCAGGACAATTCTCAGCGACAAAAGGACGACTCCAAACTTTCCCCTTGCCCCCCCCACTGGATTTCTCCTCTTTCTCCTTTTCCCCTGATCCCTCCACCCTGTACCTCTCTCATTGGTGGATCCCTGTTGATTAGGCCCGGTGTCAGTTTAGCCAACCTTATCGGTGCATATTTTAGCTATGCAGATGAGGGAGGGCCAGCGGAGGTTCACAAATCTGTAGGGCGAAGATGATGCTGTCTCCACTTGGCACTGGTGAGACCACACGCACACACACACACGCCGTTCTTCCTGACGCCTACGCACACAGAGGAATACATATAATTCTCTCTCTTTCTCAGTCTCTCTGTTTCTTTCCCTCTCCCTCCACCTCAAACACACACACCGTGAGATCAAACACAGGGCCTTGGGCGGTCTCTTTATTATGTATGAGTGGGTCTAGCCTACAGGTGCCTAGTCTCATGATTGGGAGAGCCAGACAACCAGAGAGAGGCCCATGTTGCATCAGCTGCTGACCCAGGGAAGGTAGTGGGATGTGAGGCTATGAGCGGCCTGGCGGTGGCCGGTTGAGCCACGGTGCTGGAGCTCAGTGCGGCCTGGTCTCATAGACAAGACGTAACATAATATTTGTAAATCTGGGACCTTCAAATTATAGTGGTATGATAAGTTACGTTTGGTAGGAGGCTACTTAAGGCCAAAACAAAAGTAAGGTGGTTGGTCGGTATGGATGGCTGGGCGTATAACACGAACGTCTAGCAACCAAAAGGTTGTGTGTTCAAATCTCACCATGGATTACCCTAACCCAACTTTACTTATTTTTAGCGATTTTGCAACTAATTAGTATTTTAGCTATCCCTTCCCCTAACCCTAAACTTAAACCTTTAACCAAATCCTAACCTTAACCATAATCTTAACCCTTCAACCTAACTCCTAAACTTAACCCTAACCCAAATCTTAATCCCTAACCCTAACACCTAGCCCACCTAAAGTTAGCCACCTAGCTAACGTTAGCAACAACAGATCGGAATTTGTAACATACCATATTATGAGTTGTAATTTGTAATATATAGTGCCTTCAGACAGATTTCATACCCTTTGACATATTCCACATTTTGATGTGTTACAGTCTGAGTTCAAAATGGATAAAATGTTTTTATTTTCTTAACAATCTATACCCAATAGCCCATTATGACAAAGTGAAAATATGTTTTTAGAAACGTATGCCGACTTATTGAAAATTAAAAACAGAAATATCTAATTTACACAAGCATTCACAAACCTGAGTAAATATTTAGCACATTTCCACACCTGGATTGTGAAACATCTGCCCATTACTATTTTCAAAATTCTTCAATCTCTGTCAAATTGGTTGTTGATCATTGCTAGACAACCATTTCCAAGTCTTGCCATAGATTTTCAAGTAAATTTAAGTCAAACCTGTAACTTGGCCACTCAGGAACATTCACTGTCTTCTTGGTAAGCAACTCCAGTGTAGATTTGGCCTTGTGTTTTATGTTATTGTCCTGGTGTAAAGTAAATTAATCTCGCAGTGTCTGGTGAAAAGCAGATTGAACCAGGTTTTCCTCTATGATTTTGCATGTTCTTAGCCCCATTCATACATTTTTTTTATCCTGAAAAACATAAGTATTCAGACCCTTTACTCAGTACTTTGTTGAAGCACCTTTGGCAGCGATTACAGCCTCGAGTCTTCTTGAGTATGACTCTACAAGCTCCGCAAACCTGATCATCAAGGATCTCTCTGTACTTTGCTCAGTTAATATTTCCCTCGATCCTGACTAGTCTCCCAGTCCCTACTGCTGAAAAACATCCCCAGAGCATGATGCTGCCACCACCATGCATCACCGTAGGGATGGTGTCAGGTTTCCTCCAGATGTGACGCTTGGCATTCAGGCTAAAGAGGTAAATCTTGGTTTCATCAGACCAGAGAATCTTATTTCTCATAGTCTGAGAGTCCTTTAAGTGCCTTTTGGCAAACTCCAAGCAGGCTGTCGTGCTGTTTACTGAGGAGTGGCTTCCGTTTGGCCGCTCTACCATAAAGGCCACTCTACCATAAGCATTTCATTACACCTTCAATAACATCTGCTAAACACGTGTATGTGACAAATAACTTTTGATTTTATTTGATTGGTGGCATGCTGAAGAGACGGTTGTCCTTCTGGAATGTTCTCCCATCTCCACAGAGGAGCTTTAGTGCTCTGTCAGAGCTCACCACCCTGCCCAAGGCCCTACTCCCCTGATTGCTCAGTTTGGCCGGATGGCCAGCTCTAGGAAGAGTTTTGGTGGTTCCAAACTTCTTCCATTTAAGAATGATGGAGGCCACTGTATTTTGGGGGACCTTCAATGCCGCAGGCATTTTTTGGTACCCTTCCCCAGATCTATGCCTCGACACAATCACTTTCAACTGTGGACCTTTTATGGACAGGTGTGTAACTTTCCAAATCATTTCCAATCAATTAAATTGACCACAGGTGAACTACAATCAAGTTGAAGAAACATCTCAAGGATGATCAATGGAAACAGGATGCAACTGAAATAAATTTAAAGTCTCATAGCGAAGGGTCTGAATAGGGAAAGGGGGATACCTAGTCAGTTCGACAACCGAATGCCTTCAATTGAAATGTGTCTTCTGCATTTAACCCAACCCCTCTGAATCAGAGAGGTGCGGAAGGCTGCCTTAATCGACATCCACGTCTTCGGTGCCCGGGGAACAGTGGGTTAACTGCCTTGCTCAGGGGCAGAACAACAGATTTTTACCTTGTGAGCTTGGGATTCGATCCTGCAACCTTTTGGTTAATGGCTCAATGCTCCTACCTGTCAATACTTACAGTATGTAAATAAGGTATTTCTGTTTTTTATTGTTAATAAATTTGCAAACATTTCTAAAAACCTGGTTTCGCTTTATCATTATGGATTATTGTGTGTAGATTGATAAAAAAATATATATTTAAGAAATGTTAGAATAAGGTTGTAACGTAACAAAATGTGGAAAAAGGGAAGGGGTCTGAATACATTTCAAAAGTGCTGTAGCACTTTGCATTCTGGGCAAAGAGTGAATTGCTTTGCCACTTTTTTTGCAGTATTACTTTAGTGCCTTGTTGCAAACAAGATGCATGTTTTTCTGCACATGCTTCCTTCTTTTCACTTAGGTTAGGTTAGTATTGTGGAGTAACTACAATGTTGTTGATTCATCTTCATATTTATCCTATCACAGCCAATACACTCTGTAGCTGTTTTTAGTCACCATTGGCCTCATGGTGAAATCCCTAAACTGTTTACTTCCTCTCCGGCAAGTGAGTTAGGAAGGACACCTGTATCTTTGTAGTGATTGGGTGTATTGATACACCATTCAGTGTAATAAATAACTTCACCATGCTCAAAGGGATATTTAATGTCTGCTTTTTTTGTGTGTTTGCGAGTCATTTAAAAAAATCAATTTATTTTGTGATTGTATTTTCATTTAAATTAGGCAAGTCAGTTAAGAACAAATTCTCGGGCCTATTTACACTGGCCAACCCCTACTCCAGACCACGCTGGGCCAATTGTGCTCCGCCCTCTGGGACTCCCAATAGGACTCCAAATCACAGCCGACAGCCTGGAATTTAACCAGGGTCTGTAGGTATGCCTCTAGCACTGAGATGCAGTGCCTTCGACCGCCGTGCCACTTGGGAGACCGAGGGTACAGAGATGAGGTACCCATTCACAAATAATGTTATTGCAACTTATTATGTGACTTGTTAAGCACATTTTCACCCCTGAACTTATTAGGCTTGCCATAACAAAGGGGTTGAATACTTAATGACTCAAGACATTTCAGCTTTTCATTTTATATGAATATTTAAACATTTATAAAAACATAATTCCACTTTGACATAATAGGGCATTGTGTGTTGCCAATGACCAAAAAATCTCAATTGAATCCATTTAAAATTCCATCTGTAACACAACAATATGTGGAAAAATGCAAAGGGGTGTGTCACGTCTACTCCCGCTCCCCCTCTCTGCTCTCATTGTCGCCAGTTGACTTTTTATTACGAACACCTGCCACCATCATTACACGCTCTTGCACCTCACCTGGACTCCATCACTTCTATGATTACCTCTCCTATATCTATCACTCCCTTTGGTTCTTTCCCCAGGCAGAATTAGTTATGTTTCTCATGTCCAGACGCTACTCTTGTTTTGTATTGGTCCATGGTTTTTGTATTATTAAATTCACCCCCTGTACTTGCTTCCTGACTCCCAGCGTCTGCGTTACAGAATACTGCCTCAACAAATGGAAGCAACAGGGATTTTTTTTTTTATTCATTATTTTTTGCTGGTGATGTTGGGTCCAAGGGCCACTGTCGAAGCAACCGGGGATGCCTCAGCTGGCTCGTTAGGCTTCCATGCCTCAGCTGGCTCGTCAGATTCTCAAGCCTCGGTTGGCTCGTCAGGCTTCCATTGTCAAAGCTACCGGGGATGCCTCAGCCAGCCAGTCAGGCTTCCAAGCCTCGGTTGGCTAGTCATGCTCCCACTCCTCAGCCGGCTCCTCAGGTTCCCACGCCTCATTAGAGGTGACCGGCCCGTTCCTTTGGTCGTCGTCCTGCGGCTGGAGCCGCACGTCAGCGAGGGGGTACTGCCATGTCTACACCCATTCTCTGGTGCTCATTGCCGCCAGTTGACTTATTATTACGCACACCTGCACCTCACCTGGACTCCATCACTTCTATGATTACCTCCTCAATATCTGTCACTACCTTTGGTTATTTTCCCAGGCAGAATTAGTTGTGTTTCTCATGTCCAGACGCTACTCTTGTTTTGTATTGGTCCATGTTTTTTGTGTTATTAAATTCACCCCCTGTACTTGCTTCCTGCTACCCAGCGTCTGCGTTACAGGGTGTGAATACTTTCTGAAGGCACTCTATCATACGAAATGGATGATTGACATCCACAAATTAATACATACCTATATTAATATCATACCAAATGGAGGGTCTCCAATTTACTTATAGAATAATATGAAATATTTTTAGTCCAGGTTACCTCAGTAGGGTCAAGGGATAGGAGCACCCTTCTGACAGGGCTCCCGTGGAGGGATGCTGTGCTTGGAGGGAAATGGTGCAGGGCGGGGACACCGGTGGGTCAAAGTGCCTGGCTAAGTTAGGGAAAGAAAGAGAGATGAATAAACCTGTCTCGTTCTCTCTCTGTCCACCTCTCCTTGTCCACAACATCATTGATTGTGGCTTACACAGCAGTATCAGTCGACAACGTCGACAACGTCCACAGAACAACGTCCACAGAACTCATATATTTCGTACTGATTGTCTCTTCTCATAGTTGCGATTGCCACACTTCACATGTGTACAGGAAACATTGTGCTAGTACGGATATAGCAGTCCTTAATGAAACACCCCTGTTCATGAGGCATATAGGTGGATCGTAAGCCTGAGCTAGCCAGCCCTGCTCCACTCCCTGCTGTGTGTATTGATAAGTAGCTCCTCTACCCTGTGGTCAGTGTTTAATTGCATTATTTTGAGTCGTCCAGTCAGTCAACCTCCTGCTTCTGAATGGAGGGGTGGATGGAGGGAGGGGTGGATGGATGGAGGGAGGGGTGGATGGAAGGATGGAGGGAGGGAGGGAGGGAGGGGTGGAGGGAGAGAGGTGTGGAGGGAGAGAGGGATGGAGGGAGAGAGGGATGGAGGGAGGGGTGAATGGAGGGAGGGAGGTGTGAATGCAGGGAGGGATGGAGGGAGGATGGATGGATGGACGGAGCGGTGGATGGAGAGAGGGACGGATGGATGGAGGGAGGGAGGAGTGAATGGAGGGAGGGAGGGAGGGAGGGATGGAGGGAAGGAGGGGTGGATGTAGGGAGGGATGGATGGAGGGAGGGAGGTAGGGGTGGATGTAGGGAGGGATGGATGGAGGGAGGGAATGATGGATGGAGGGAGGGGTGGATGGATGGAGGGAGGGAGGGAGGGAGGATGGATGGATGGACGGAGCGGTGGATGGAGAGAGGGACGGATGGATGGAGGGAGGGAGGAGTGAATGGGAGGGAGGGAGGGATGGAGGGGAAGGAGGGGTGGATGTAGGGAGGGATGGATGGAGGGAGGGAGGTAGGGGTGGATGTAGGGAGGGATGGATGGAGGGAGGGAATGATGGATGGAGGGAGGGGGGTGGATGGATGGAGGGAGAGGTGGATGGAGTGAGGGATGGAGGGAGGGGTGGATGGATTGAGAGAGGGAGGGAGGGGGGGGAGGGGTGGATGGAGGGAGGGAGGTGTGAATGCAGGGAGGGATGGAGTGAGGAGGGAGGGGTGGATGGAGGGAGGGATTGATAGAGGGAGAGCTGGATGGAGTGAGGGATGGAGGGAGGGGGTGGGTGGAGGGAGGAATGGATGGAGGGTGGATGGAGGGAGGGAAGGAAGGAGGGGTGGATGGATGGATGGGGAGAGCTGGATGGAGTGAGGGATGGAGGGAGGGGTGCATGGATTGAGAGAGGGATTGGGGAGGGGTGGATGGAGGGAGGGAGGTGTGAATGCAGGGAGGGATGGAGGGAGGGAGTGGTGAAAAAGGGAGGGAGGTGTGGATGGAGGGAGGGATGGAGGGATGGGGGGAGGGAGGAGGGAGGGGTGGATGGAGGGAGGGATTGATAGAGGGAGGGGTGGAGGGAGGGAGGGGTGGATGGGGGAGGGATGGGTGAACGGAGGGAGGGATGGATAGAGGGAGGGGTGAATGGACGGAGGGAGAGGTGGATGGAGTGAGGGATGGAGGGAGGGGTGGATGGATTGAGGGAGGGAGGGAGGGAGGGAGGGGGAGGGAGGGAGGGAGGGAGGGAGGGAGGGAGGGAGGGAGGGATGGATGGATGGATGGATGGAGGGAGGGATGAATGGAGGGAGGGAGGGAAGGATGAAGGGAGTGGTGAATGGAGGGAGGGATGGAGGGAGGAGAGAAATTTAACCCAACCCCATTTAACCCAACCCCTCTGAATCAGATGGATGGAATTTTAGACTGCTACGATACTTAGGAGAACAAGATAATAATGATGTCACATTTCAATGCAAAACATATTCGATTATTTGGAGAGATTGCGGTTCAGTCTTTAGAATGGTAATACGTACAGTTTCATCAATTAAATATCAACAAAGCTAAAAAGGTATAGACACTGCAAATCTGGTCCTCACGATAAGCAGTGTACTGCCTTCTGGTCAGTGGGCCGACACTATTCTACGAACAGAGTCCATAAGTAGGGGCAGTTTTTTGGTTGGTTTTTGTGTTTCTTTACTAGTATTTCCAGCATTATGCACAAGGTTCTTTACAGGTTCAATCCTAGGAAAAGTGATATAAATGAAACTGCCTCCAATCAATCAATAAATCAATGTCTCGTTGAGCCTGAGTGTTTGATGGGGGAAGCAAGGGGAGGCGGAACTCTACGGACAGTAATTGCACAAAGCCTATTATTTGTCAGAGAATACTATTTGTAGATCAGTGATTCTACACCTCACTTTGCTCAAGATGATCCTCTCCAACGGACTTGGAAGTTGTCACAAAAAACTTGTCAATTAGGAGCAGTTTAAGGGCAAATGAATAGACCTACAGGTATGATTGAAGAATGAAGCAGGTGTTCAACATGGGCTTTGTTACACAGAAAGCAGTAGTTGCCGAGGCTTATACAAATCAGTAGGCCTATATCCATATCTTAAATAATAACATTTAAGAATCATGACATTTGCTTTTATAACCCGAAATCTGTTTTCTTTTGTCATATTTTGGACCAGAATGAGGCTCTCGTCTCCACTGCCTGATGTTCCTGCAGTGAGGATTCAACATCTTCATAGAATGTTTTCATGAATTATCTGCAGATAATTGCCAAGAAGCAGTGGTAGCCTACCAGGATGTAAATTAAGGAGCCAAATGAACAACTCTCTCACCGATGCAATTTGGTTCCATTCACCTCAGCTCATCTTCGATCCCTGGGATTTTACTAACAAGATCTTTGGTTTACTTGCCCTGATGCGATACCATGTAACATGTAACATTGCAATAATCAGAAACTTTCCGTCCCAAAATGATGCAGAAAAATGAATCCATGCTTTTGTTACTTCTGGGTTAGACTACTGCAACGCTCTACTTTCCGGCTACCCGGATAAAGCACTAAATAAACTTCAGTTAGTGCTAAATATGGCTGCTAGAATCCTGACTAGATCCAAAAAATGTGGCTTCCTGTCAAGGCAAGGGCTGATTTCAAGGTTTTACTGCTAACCTATAAAGCATCACACGGGCTTGCTCCTACCTATCTCTCTGATTTGGTCCTGCCGTACATACCTACACGTACGCTACGGTCACAAGACGCAGGCCTCCTAATTGTCCCTAGAATTTCTAAGCAAACAGCTGGAGGCAGGGCTTTCTCCTATAGAGCTCCATTTTTATGGAATGATCTGCCTACCCATGTAAGAGACGCAAACTCGGTCTCAACCTTTAAGTCTTTACTGAAGACTCATCTCTTCAGTGGGTCATATGACTGAGTGTAGTCCGGCCCAGGAGTGTGAAGGTGAACGGAAAGGCTCTGCAGCAACGAACCACCCTTGCTGTCTCTGCCTGTTCGGTTCCCCTCTTTCCACTGGGATTCTCTGCCTCTAACCCTATTACAGGGGCTGAGTCACTGGCTTACTGGTGCTCTTTCATGCTGTCCCTAGGAGGGGTGTGTCACTTAAGTGGGTTGAGTCACTAATGTGATCTTCCTGTCTGGGTTGGCGCCCCCCCTTGGGTTGTGCCATGGCGGCGATCTTTGTGGGCTATACTCGGCCTTGTCTCAGGATGGTAAGTTGGTGGTTGAAGATATCCCTCTAGTGGTGTGGGGGCTGTGCTTTGGCAAAGTGGGTGGGGTTATATCCGTCGTGTTTGGCCCTGTCCGGGGGTATCATGGAGTACTTCTCCTGTCTTTACCGGTGTCCTGTGTGAATTTAAGTATGTTCTCTCTAATTCTCTCTTTCTCTCTTTCTTTCTCTCTCTCGGAGGACCTGAGCCCTAAGGACCATGCCTCAGGACTACCTGGCATGATGACTCCTTGCTGTCCCCAGTCCACCTGGCCGTGCTGCTGCTCCAGTTTGAACTGTTCTGTCTGTGGCTATGGAATCCTGACCTGTTCACCGGACGTGCTACCTGTCCCAGACCTATTATTTGACCATGCTGGTCATTTATGAACATTTGAACATCTTGGCCATGTTCTGTTGTAATCTCCACCCAGCACAGCCAGAAGAGGACTGGCCACCCCTCATAGCCTGGTTCCTCTCTAGGTTTCTTCCTAGGTTTTGTCCTTTCTAGGGAGTTTTTCCTAGCCACCGTGCTTCTACACCTGCATTGCTTGCGGTTTTAGGCTGCGTTTCTGTACAACACTTTAAGATATCAGCTAATGTAAGAAGGGCTATATAAATACATTTGATTTGATATATACTAGGGATTTCTGTGTAGGTAGGGGGTACAGCTTTGTAGAGATGTTGAGTTGAATGTGTGTTGTTGGTTGAATGTGTATGGTGCTTTGCTGCTGAGTCAAGTATGCTGTTATTCCTAGGTGTTGTATCTTTATGTACAGCACTTTGAGATATCAGCTGATGTACGAAGGGCTACATAAATACATTTTGATTTGATTTGAAATATGTTTTATGATTAGTGAATGGCATATAGGAGATTAACTTTATTCAGTCAGTTCGACACCTTTTATAAACGAGTCAACACTTGCTGTTCGGTCGTCAGTCAAAGCGCCCCGACTCAATGGCTCGCTATAGTAGGCCTATGAAATGCTCTACAAAACAATAATTAAGTGGATTTCAACTCATCGTTACCGCTTACATTACATAAGTGGTACGTGTAAATTCACTCACAGAAGACGATGAAGAAGCGTCAAGGTCTCCCTCCTCCCTCTTCTGTGAAAATAAATTAGACTGCAGCCAACCACAGCACAGAAAAATAACACAGGTACTGAGAGGCGGGACAGACAGACTGACAAACCAGCTGTGTTTCCTGTTATCGCTAGCCTTGTGACTGACAGGCACCTGTCCTATCAATAGTTCGCTAGAAATTTGTTGCAAATCTTACATTTCAGCAGGAGAAGGCTGTACAGATTATTCTGAGTAGCGAATTGAAAGTTTTAAATTAAAATAAGCCTAGTTGATTAATGAAGTGAGGCTATTATCGTCTATTTAGCTGACGGACGGCATGTATTGAAAACACTGACCCCACTGCCCTCACCTTTGTCCCTCTCTCTTCACAATGTAGGATAAAGACCATAGTGTTGTGGTGGTACTGTTTGAAATCAGCTTTGTCTATGCTGCAAGCATACATGCACTGCTACCACACATACAGACAGGGCTGCACACACAAAAACACACATGCACGCACTGCTACCACACAAACAGACACAGCTGCACACACACAAACACACATGCACGCACTGCTACCACACATACAGACACTGCTGCACACACACAAACACACAGGCACGCACTGCTACCACACATACACACACCAGCTGCCCACACACAAACACACATGCACGCACTACTACCACACTACAAAAATCTCTGAAACTGGAAACACTTATCACCCTCACTAGCTTTAAGCACCAACTGTCAGAGCAGCTCACAGATTACGGCACCTGTACATAGCCCACCTGTAATTTAGCCCAAACAACTACCTCTTTCCCAACTGTATTTAATTTATTTATTTATTTTGCTCCTTTGCACCCCATTATTTTTATTTCTACTTTGCACATTCTTCCATTGCAAAACTACCATTCCAGGGTTTTACTTGCCATATTGTATTTACTTTGCCACCATGGCCTTTTTTGCCTTTACCTCCCTTCTCACCTCATTTGCTCACATTGTATATAGACTTGTTTATACTGTATTATTGACTGTATGTTTGTTTTACTCCATGTGTAACTCTGTGTCGTTGTATCTGTCGAACTGCTTTGCTTTATCTTGGCCAGGACGCAATTGTAAATGAGAACTTGTTCTCAACTTGCCTACCTGGTTAAATAAAGGTGAAATAAAAATAAATAAAAAACATACACACACCGGCTGCACACACACAAACACACATGCACGCACTACTACCACACAAACAGACACGGCTGCACACACACAAACACACATGCACGCACTTCTACCACACAAACACACACGGCTGCACATACCGGCTGCACACACACAAACACACATGCACGCACTGCTACCACACATACACACACCGGCTGCACACACACAAAAACACATGCACGCACTGCTACCACACATACAGACACTGCTGCACACACACAAAAACACATGCACGCACTGCTAACACACATACACACACCGGCTGCACACACACAAACACACATGCATGCACTGCTACCACACATACAGACACGGCTGCACACACACAAACACACATGTACGCACTGCTAACACACATACAGACACAGCTGCACACACACAAACACACATGCACGCACTGCTACCATACAAACACACACGGCTGCACACACCGACTGCACACACACAAACACACATGCACGCACTGCTACCACACATACAGACACGGCTGCACACACACAAACACATATGCACATGCACACACACACACAGTCTTTCTCTCCCTCACTCCCTTTGAAAAACCTATGCCAGGATTTGAAATGAATTGGTTATGAATACACAGGTCACAGAGAAGAGACAGTCCTATTCAGTTAACCCCAGCTGCAGAAGCTTTCACCTGGCTCCTATGAATGGCCCTTGGTCGTGGGTCCTGGGCCCTTAAGAGCACTGGCCGGGTGTGCCCACTCATCTGAGAGATAGACCACAACAACACACACACACACACAGAGACACCCCTGATCTCAGTCTGTGCTCGCTCATCTAAGTCAACACACACCACAGCAATTTAGAGACTTCAGAAGCTCCAGTGGGGGCCGGCTGCACCTGCTCAGAGTGGACTCTTGTGCAAGCTCTTGGAAGAGGTCCTCATTATGGCGGCCATTGTGTGCCGGTCGCCTTTTGGAGGAAGTGGAGTGGAAAGACCAGCCGGTGTGCTCCGGAATGGAGGACCACCGCCTCTCTTTCTTTCTCTCTCTCTCTCTCTCTCTCTCTCTCTCTCTCTCTCTCTCTCTCACACACACACACACACACACACACACACACACACACACACACACACACACACACACACACACACACACACACACACACACACACACACACACACACACACACACACACACACACACACACACACACACACACACACACTCACTCACTCACTCACACACACACCATGAAGAAAAGGGGACTGATTGGTGCAACAAGCCCAACCCCACACACGGCCATTTAAATGATTTATCAATCCAAAGGTGCACTTTAGTGAGCCTCTTTTGAATGGGACTCTCTGGACCTTGGCCTTACTATCAAAAGCCTCACAGTACAGACACACAAGATGTGCATGTGTGTGTGTGTTTGCCTATGTATGTGTCTGGCTACTTGTGGGCCTATGTATGTCCGTTTTTTTCTGCCTACTTGTATGCCTAAGTATGTCTATGTGTCTGTGTGCCTCTCTGTACGTCTTCGTGTGTGTGTGTGTGTGTGTGTGTGTGTGTGTGTGTGTGTGTGTGTGTGTGTGTGTGTGTGTGTGTGTGTGTGTGTGTGTGTGTGTGTGTGTGTGTGTGTGTGTGTGTGTGTGTGTGTGTGTGTGTGTGTGTGTGTGTGTGTGTGTGTGTGTGTGTGTGTGTGTGTGTGTGTGTGTGTGTGTGTGTGTGCGTGCGGGCGGGCGGGCGGGCGGGCGGGCGGGCGGTGAGTGCGTGCGTGCGTGTGTGTGTGTGTGTGCGTGCGTGTGTGCTTGTGCGTGTGCGTGTGTGTGTGAGTGTGTGTGTGTGTATGTGAGTGTGTGTGTGTGTTCTCAAAGGGAGGTCAGCCAGGAGTTCAGTGTGTCAGAGGTCTGTGTGAGCTACAGCCCTTTGATTGCTCTCACTGGCGGCTGAGAGAATTTCCTCTCCAGTTTCCCAGTGAGAAGCTCACGCTGGGCTGGAGGAGCCACACCAGTGAAATGTATGTTGATGTCAGCAAGGAAAACACCACCATCCCCAGCCTCTCCATAGTCCACATGTGAGCCCCAACTGGCACCCTAGTCCCTTTATAGGGCACTACTTTCAACAAAGGCCCACAGGGCAAATATAGGGAGGTCCATGGCTCTCTCACAATGTTTGTTAAACAGATGTCTGTTCATTTTTAAAAAGAAAGAAAGCTCTCGATCACTCTCTTGTTTCGCATTGATATATTTTGAGGGAATGGCCGATCAGAGCTGGTGAGGGTTTCACACTCCGAGGGGGTTGTGTTTTCTCAGGGTTTTGGTCCGTGTGGAGGTGGGCGTGGGGGTAGGTGTGTGTGTGTTCTTTCGCTTTGGGGCTGGACGGGTAGGGGTTAGGACAAAGGCACAAACTGTAAGGACTGGATTACATCTATATCGCAGAGTTATCGCGGAAGATCCGTGTCAAAATGTAAAGTTAATTTCTGCGAATAATGGAACATTGCCTTTCAATTTCCATCGAGCTATAATGCCGATCTACCGCGATAGTTCTGCGATGCGGATTGAATGCAGCCTTATTAAGTTCTCTGGTCCGTGTGGCATCTCGGCATACATAAACAATAAAATAACAAACCAATGACTCAATCTTTGTATTTCTATGGCTTTATGCATCAAATAGGTCAACACTTAAAACCAATCAATTAATTAAATAAATGAAACTAATCATCCTAATTAATTTACAATCCTCATGGCTGGTTGGAATCCGATAAAGAGACGTTTTTGGGGGGGTCAGCCATCACATCACACAAAGATTAAGGTTAAAATACAAATAAATACATAATAGAAAATGTATGATACCAATAATGAATGGATTTCTATTTTAACCTTCATACTTCTTTACTAAACCAGAGCCTCTACAGAGGACAATAGGAGGTAATTTTCCATAATTGCTTTTCCCATTTTCAGAGTGTGTTTTGAGCTGCTGTGTGTGTGTGTGTGTGTGTGTGTGTGTGTGTGTGTGTGTGTGTGTGTGTGTGTGTGTGTGTGTGTGTGTGTGTGTGTGTGTGTGTGTGTGTGTGTGTGTGTGTGTGTGTGTGTGTGTGTGTGTGTGTGTGTGTGTGTGTGTTTGAAGCTCTGTGACCTCACACACACACAGACAGATTTGGCACACTCCTGAATGTTTTCTGAACTGCTCCTTTCTCCCTGGCATTGTGTTTCATTTGATGTGGAAGAAAGCAAATCTTGTTATCAGTCCTGAACCGTCAATTTAAGCAAAATGGAGATGGTCAAAGGTGTGGTGCTTGGCTTTAAGCCGAGCGTTTGGACAGCCAGCATGTGCCTTGGAAAGTGCAACTCACGTACACACGCACGCACGCACACACACACACACACACACACACACACACACACACACACACACACACACACACACACACACACACACACACACACACACACACACACACACACACACACACACACACACACACACACACACACACACACACACACACACACACACACACACACACACTGCCTGAGGGCCAGTGATAACAGCCAGGGCACCTTCTGATTGGATAAGAGATCCACAGCCTGGGCTTCCACACAGCGGAGACAGGTTAACAGGTTAGACCTGGAGACGACCAGGGGTTTAAAGTAGTGTGTGTGTGTCCGTGTGCGTGCGTGTGTCAGTGTGTGTGTGTCTGCGGGCACGTACATGTGTGTGTGTGGTAGAGAAGGTTTATAGTATTAACAGTAAAGCTGGTTGGGATGCATCTGTGGGCTGTTATGGTTGACCTAACTGCATTGGCGCTGTCAGATCAGTGAGCAGCTGTTCTTGATCATGGTCACGAAGCCACACACGTCCCACTCTCGTTAGAAGTTCAGAACGAAAGAGTGTTTGGCTATATAGAAATAATAACACTAATTGAAAATCATTGACTGAAATAATGAGGATTTTATCAGCCTAATCGATGTGTAGATCACATTTCAAAAGACTGGATGGGATTTCTCTTAACCTTTCACTGCAGTGGGCACAATCAGGGTCACACAGAGTTGTTTCTTCGTAGTATTAAACAAATCTACTTTAAAACAAATATACTGTACAACTCAAACACTTGGTTATGGGCTTAAAAAAAGAACCATGTCAGATCAAATCAAATCAAATATAGACTTGAAATGAATTACATTTTGAGTTTGCATCATAGAAGACAAAAATAACTAAACAATTTGACATAGAAACACAGGATTTTCAGTGAGTTTCTTTAAATCATGTTTATTAATTATGAAATTATGAATATCATTCCACCCATGAGGTCACTAGGCAATTTGACAGCAGGAAAGGGCTACTGCGACTCCGTGCAGCCAATGGCAATGTCCGCTTTTAGGTATAATGCCAGGAGTTGCTTGTGGATTTGACATTTCTAATGCAGTCCCACCTCTGACACTGCCAAAAAAAACACTATGCGGATGTCGGCTAAAGTGGATGTGATTGAATCGAGTCCGTAGTTTTAGTGTTATGGACAGAAAGCAGCCATTTTGGTTGTGTTGTTACTTTTTCTGGTGAGGTGGTCACTTCTTGCAACTGAGGGGCAGTAATACATAAGGTGATTGTTTAGGTCATAGGTTAGGTTAGCTCTTGTCATGATTCCAATGCTTCGTGGTGATTATCGTTATGTAGACATCGTTTTGGTAGCTGTACACGTTGGCCCCGCTGTGGTCAATTGTTCAAATGAGCACCCTATGGCTGTATGGCCTTGGGTTCTCGAGATGTAAGGTTAGGTTCAAATTATAAAGGCAATCTCAATGTAACCCCATCCCCAGGCATCTTGCCCACAGTGCATATAAGCATGGCACATCAACAATTGAAACTTGGCCTTAGTAGAAGGGACCATAGATTTCTATGGGAGTGACCTTATTGAGTAAAGTATTTGTCATCATTTCATTTTAGCGAATCACAGGACTATGAGGAGTGGCTCTGTGCTTGTGGTGTACTAGCGTACAGGGGAGGGCTAGGGGGAAGGTTTTGTGGATCTGTGGGAGATGATTGGTTGGTAGATTAACCTGATTCAAATCAAACTTTATTTGTCACATGCGCCGAATACAACAAATATAGACCTTACCGTGAAATGCCTACTTACAAGCCCTTATCCAACAGTGCAGTTCAAGAAGAGTTCTGAAAATATAACAATAACGAAGTTATATACGGGGGGTACCGGTACCGAGTCAGTGTGCGGGGGTAAAGGTTAATTGAGGTAATTTGTACATTAAGGTAAGGGTGAAGTGACTATGCATAGATAATAAACAGTGAGTAGCAGCAATGTACAAAACAAATGGAAGGGTTGTAAGTGTGAATAGTCCGTTGGCTATTTGATTAATTGTTCAGCAGTCTTTATGGCTTGGGGGTAAGAAGCTGTTAAGGCCTTTTGGACCAAGACTTGGTGCTCCGGTACCGCATGCCGTGCGGTAGCAGAGAAAACAATCTATGACTTGGGTGACTGGAGTCTTTGACAATTTTATGGGCTTCCCTCTGACACCGCCTATTAAATAGGTCTGGATGGCAGGTAGCTCGGCCCCAGTGATGTACTGGGCCGTGCGCACTACCCTCTGTTGCGCCTTATGGTCAGATGCCGAGCAGTTGCCATTCCAGGCGGTGATGCAACTGGTCAGGATGGTCTCGATGGTGCAGCTGTAGAACTTTTTGGAAAAATAAGTTACAAGCAATGCAAAAAAACTAACAAATTAGCATGTAAAATGGCAGCCATCCTCTTCGGCGCATTCTTATACTTATGTGCCGGGAGTTCGTCCCGGTCTTTCTGTATTGGCTAATGAAGGCCAAGTTTGATGCTTGGTCCACCAGACTATTTGCACATTTTGTCGGAAGTGTCTGAGAACGAGATTAATCTCAATGTGACTTGGATTTTTTTCTAAATAGAGCCGAGACTCATGCCAAAAAAATGGTGGAAGGAAACTTTCTCTCGCTCATGTTTACACCAATCCAATGCTTTTAAACGTTAGTAGTAAGAAGAATTAAGTTAGCTAGTGATAGCTAGTGAAAGCTGAACATAATTCATGATGGTTTTAATTTTAGTTTTGGAGTCAAAAATAATAACGTCAGTATAGTTTTAGTTTCCCAAATGATTTAATTTCAGTTTAAAAAAATGTTATGTTTATTTTTCGATTTAAACTGAAATTTAAAATGTCAGTTTACTATAATAACCGTAGTGTGTGAGAGCGAGAGAATGAGAGAGAGATGTTTATGAGTAATGTCAGTTTGAAATGGTGTTTTTACATTGGATAAAAGCAGAAACAACGAACCATAATCATGACGTTACTACCCTGCATGAATCTGCAGGTAGCTAACCAACCATGTTAGCTAGCTAACATTAGGCTATAACTAGCAATGCAAATGGATTTCTGAGATACGATTAATATAACTACACAGATCATACATGTAATGCTAGCTAGCTAGCTAACAGTACACTTTAACTTGAAATTAAAATGACTTTGTCAAAATTAGCATATAATAACGTGTAATATCTGAAAATGTAGCTAGCTAGACTATCTTAACAGTATACATCATGGATGGACGCTTCTCCGTGTCATTGGTGCCATTGTTGCCCTTAGTTTGAGGATGTAATCCGGAGACAGGTGTGTTCTCCATCTCCTTAGCTATCACACTCTGATTCCACTGATTTCAAAACTCGGTCCTCCAGAAAGTGGAGAGCAACACTTATGCATTTCTACTACGCTATACATTTAAAAAAAGAGAAGTTGTGTTAGACATAATTACCTACACATACTGACCAGCTCAAATATACTATATGGCAGACCAACTCATCTCTCGGCATGTCCAGCCCACTCATTATCTCAGCCAATCAAGGCTAGCGGGAAGGTTGCCCGCTTTTGCTGTAGCTAAACCAACTAGGCTGGTAATTTGAACAATTGTATTCATATTTACAGATGGCATACACATTGTTGTTGTTCTTAACACATTGTTATTGTTACATTGTTATTAAGGCACATGAAAGTTAACATGTTCCAGAAGCCATTTCTGCCATAAAAATAAGCATTTGCTAAAAATAAAAATGCCATTCTAATGGCTCTCCTGTGGAGTAGATACCTGTGATATACACCTACTGTAGTTTCCTAAAACGAGTCACATGTGTGTATTGTGTGTTTCTATCTGTCGGTATGTCTGTGGTAATGTGAGTGTCTACAACACAACACAACACGAATCACACACACACACACACACACACACACACACACACACACACACACACACACACACACACACACACACACACACACACACACACACACACACACACACACACACACACACACACACACACACACACACACCCTCCCTCCCTCCCTCCCTCCCTCCCTCCCTCCCTCCCTCCCTCCCTCCCTCCCTCCCTCCCTCCCTCCCTCCCCCTCCCTCCCTCAGACTTGGTGAGATTTGGACCAGGGCCATGTCTCCAGGCTGCTCCACTCAGCCTAGTTCTCCCTCTGCTGGGGAGGAGTGCAGAGGCTCACCCCTGGTCTGGTGGGGATTATTTAGATTTTCAGTCTAGAGAGAAATAATAATGCCTCTGTTTGTTTGGTGTTTATTGAAATGTGAGAACATCAGAAGCATTGACAGCATACTTAAATCACAGGTAACATACAAAACATAAACGTACACACACACACACACACACACACACACACACACACACACACACACACACACACACACACACACACACACACACACACACACACACACACACACACACACACACACACACACACACACACACACACACACACACACACACACACACACACACACACACACACCTGGAATAATATTTTTTGTTGACAGGGGTGGCAGATGGGTGTTATCCCGTGACTCTGGATCAGAAGGTTGTGTGTTTGATCCCAGTTGTGGACTCTCTTTTTTCTATTTCTATTTTTTTCTATAGACCTTAACCCTCAAGGTGTTTGGAGCAAATACATGATACTGAACAGGAATAGTCAAACCAGGGTGTCAAAAACACTTAAATTCCAGTGAGATGACAACAATACTGACGAAATGTATTATTTGGAGCAACTTAGACATTTGACGTTCGGAGAACTAATTTTGCAGTGAGACTGTGAGAGCTTGTTGAGAAAAACTGTCTTACTCAGATCTATTCTACATGTTTACATAATGTAACTCTAAAGCTCCTTCTTTGCATGTGTCTTATCAATTATTCATGCTATGTTCAATCTGTTGGAATATTTTATGTTCTATGTTGTTGTTTTTTTAGGGTATCTTACCAGAGCATATCGTTGTGCAGTAATATCCTTGTCACTCCTCTTTATGTATTGGGATTTTGTGGCTTTTGTTTCGATCTTAAATTGTTTTGGATCGGTATTATCAGTGGAGGAACACAGTTGGAAAATGTTCCTTTTGCTTTGTTTCTGCAAGATTCCATCAATTCTGTATAGTCGTTGTTTTAAGAGTGTGTGACCTGGACAGGTAATATTTTGAATTTCAGATGTGAGAGATTTCAGAAATCAAAAATACAGATTTTATGTTAAAAAAAAAATACATATGGGTGGCTTAGCTAGGGAAAAACTTCCAGTAATGGACTGTTGGAGCACTCTATAAAATACATGCAGATATTTACTTCATCTTAAAATGTCCAGGCTTTATTCCATGAGATGAACAGGACAACAATACTGACATTTTGTTTTCATAATATTATAGACCGGAACCACCCTGCCTGGTGCATGTCATCTCATTTGTTGGCATGCCTCTTTCCTTCCTTCATCACCATGGCAATGTGGGTGTCCTCCTGATAATTATCGCCATGGCAATGGGAGTGTACCCACAGCAACCATCGCCATGGGCCATTTTGTAAGCCAGAGATACTTCGACCGGCCAATGAATGGAGAAATGTATAATGCCGCACCCAAGCAGACTGTCGACCAATCACTTTGTCATCCTGCGTCACGCGGTTGCCAAGCGAATCGTCACACAATCCTTTCTAAAAAATGTATTCATTTATTTTATCTTATTGAACTAGACAAGTCAGTTAAGAACAAATTGGTTAAGAACAAATCTTATTTTCCAATGACGGCCTACCCCGGCCAAACCCTCCCCTAAACCCGGGCGACACTGGGCCAATTGTGCGTCGCCCTATGGGACTCCCAATCACGGCCAGTTGTGATACAGCCCAGGATCAAACCAGGATCTGTAGTGATGCCTCAAGCAATGAGATGCAGTGGCTTAGACCTCTGCACCACTCGGGAGCCAAAAGTAAGGGTGTGAGTGAAGAAACCTTCCTATTTTCCTCAATAATACGTAATGTCAAGAGTATACATATACGTATATACTGTACTCTATATCATCTACTGCATCCTTATGTAATACATGTATCACTAGCCACTTTAACTATGCCACTTTGTTTACATACTCATCTCATATGTATATACTGCACTCAATACCCTCTACTGTATCTTGCCTATGCCGCTCTGTACCATCACTCATTCATATATCTTTATGTACATATTCTTAATATATATATATATAATATATATATAACTAAATGATGATTAGGGAATAGGAACAGCTGGGAGCAGGAAGAACGACAGAGAGAAAGAGAGCTGGATAGTGAACCAAACAAGACCAGCAGAGAGGAAACGAATAGCATGGGGAGCACAGGGACAAGACATGACAATAAATGACAAACATGACAATAATATATATATCTTTATGTACATATTCTTTATCCCCTTACACTTGTGTCTATAGGGTAGTAGTTTTGGAATTGTTAGCTAGATTACTTGTTGGTTATTACTGCATTGTCGGAACTAGAAGCACAAGCATTTCGCTACACTCGCATTAACATCTGCAAACCATGTGTATGTGACAAATAAAATGTGATTTGATTTCATTTGATTTCAAAGCTAAACTGCCATAACCTGATCTGTTTCACCTGTCTTGTGCTTGTCTCCACCCCCCACCAGGTGTCTCACACTGATCTGTTTCACCTATCTTGTGCTTGTCTCCACCCACACCAGGTGTCTCACACTGATCTGTTTCACCTGTCTTGTGCTTGTCTCCACCCCCCATCAGGTGTCTCACACTGATCTGTTTCACCTGTCTTGTGCTTGTCTCCACCCCCCATCAGGTGTCTCACACTGATCTGTTTCACCTGTCTTGTGCTTGTCTCCACCCCCCATCAGGATCTGTCTTCTTCACCTCCCACAGGTGTCTCACCCTCTGTTTCACTGTCTTGTGCTTGTCTCAGCTCCCACCAGGTGTTCCACCTTGTTTCACCACTGTCTTGTGCTTGTCTCCAGCTCCCCCCCACCAGGTGTCTCACCCAGGTGATCTGTTTCACCTGTCTTGTGCTCCAGCTCCCACCAGGTGTTCCACCTTGTTTCACCTGTCTTGTGCTTGTCCCCCACCAGGTGTTCCTTTGATCTTTTTACCTTTCTTGTGCTTGTCTCCACCCCCACCAGGTGTTCCACCTTGTTTCACCTGTCTTGTGCTTGTCTTCACCCCCACCAGGTGTATCACCCTGATCTGTTTCACCTGTCTTGTGCTGGTCTCCACCTCCCACCAGGTGTCTCACCCTGATCTGTTTAACCTGTCTTATGCTTGTCTCCGCCCCCCACCAGGTGTCTCACCCTGATCTGTTTCACCTGTCTTGTGCTTGTCTCCACCCCCCCACCAGGTGTCTCACCCTGATCTGTTTCACCTGTCTTGTGCTTGTCTTCACCTCCCACCAGGTGTCTCACCCTGATCTGTTTCACCTGTCTTGTGCTTGTCTCCAGCTCCCACCAGGTGTTCCACCTTGTTTCACCTGTCTTGTGCTTGTCTTCACCCCCTACCAGGTGTATCACCCTGATCTGTTTCACCTGTCTTGTGCTTGTCTCCACCCCCCACCAGGTGTTCCACCTTGTTTCACCTGTCTTGTGCTTGTCTTCACCCCCACCAGGTGTCTCACCTTGATCTTTCTTACCTTTCTTGTGCTTGTTTCCACCCCCCACCAGGTGTTCCACCTTGTTTCACCTGTCTTGTGCTTGTCTTCACCCCCACCAGGTGTATCACCCTGATCTGTTTCACCTGTCTTGTGCTGGTCTCCACCTCCCACCAGGTGTCTCACCCTGATCTGTTTAACCTGTCTTATGCTTGTCTCCGCCCCCCACCAGGTGTCTCACCCTGATCTGTTTCACCTGTCTTGTGCTTGTCTTCACCCCCACCAGGTGTATCACCCTGATCTGTTTCACCTGTCTTGTGCTTGTCTCCACCCCCCACCAGGTGTTCCACCTTGTGTCACCTGTCTTGTGCTTGTCTTCACCCCCTACCAGGTGTATCACCCTGATCTGTTTCACCTGTCTTGTGCTTGTCTCCACCCCCCACCAGGTGTTCCACCTTGTTTCACCTGTCTTGTGCTTGTCTCCACCCCCACCAGGTGTCTCACCTTGATCTTTTTCACCTGTCTTGTGCTTGTCTCCACCCCCACCAGGTGTCTCACCTTGATCTTTTTCACCTGTCTTGTGCTTGTCTCCACCCCCCACCAGGTGTCTCACCCTGATCTGTTTCACCTGTCTTGTGCTTGTCTCCACCTCCCACCAGGTGTCTCACCCTGATCTGTTTAACCTGTCTTGTGCTTGTCTCCACACCCCACCAGGTGTCTCACCCTGATCTGTTTCACCTGTCTTGTGCTTGTCTCCACCTCCCACCAGGTGTCACACCCTGATCTGTTTCACCTGTCTTGTGCTTGTCTCCACCCCCCCACCAGGTGTCTCCTATTTTTCTCCCTTATCCCCTGTGTATTTATACCTGTTTCTGGTTCACTGTTGCCAGTTCATCATGTTATGTCAGGTCTAACCAGGGTGTTTCCCATTTCGCTTGTTCTCAAGTTTTGTTTTCTACTCTTCCCGGTTTGAACCTTTCTGCCTGTCCTGACCCTAAGCCCTCCTACTGTTCTGTCCCTGATTGACTCTGCCTTTGATGACGAACCTCTGTCTGACCTTGATGCTCTTTGCCTGCCCATTTGTTACGATGAATATTTGGAGAACTATCCGCCTGCTGTGTCTGCGTCTGGGTCATTTCCAGAATCTGAATATATACGATCTTACAGAGAACAAGTTAATTATCCCACATCTCTGAAAAGAATTGCAATTTTGCACACAAACCTTTCCTGCTAATGTTGGATTGTTGCATTCCTTGTCCCAGAATCACCCAAAATGCATGCCCGTTGACGACATGTGGGCAACGTACATAATGGCCATTAATACGATTCCAATGGAGTTTCCCATCTCCTCAAAAGGATTTCTCTGTAAGCCTCTTAGCCAGGATTGCTATGGCAATGTGTGTCTGTCTGTCCTTCCTAACCACATTACAAACAGTTTTCAGAGCCATTGTTAGTTCATTGTTGGATCCTGCAGGTGTCTAGTTAGCATCCTAGTATTTTCCGAAAAACTATAGTTGAAACAAAGGCTATTAATGTTGAATTTTAGGAAAACATCTCCCTAGTCAGTGAGTGTGTGTGTGTGTGTGTAGTTGGCAAATGTTCGCTAGCTGGCGGGTAAGGTTGGTGTTAAATGTAGGAGTTAGGTTAAAGGGTTAAAGTTGGGTAAGGGTTAGCTAAAAGGGTTAAGGTTAAGGGAAGGGTTAGCTAACTTTCTAAGTAGTTAAAAAGTAGCTAAATCATTCTCTCAGGAAATTTATTTTGCAGAACAAGATCTATTTCGGAAGTCTCCGGTATTGTAATGTAATGGCTTGATTCCATCTGAAATACACAACTAAATTATTGAATAGTTTAACAAATTTACCTCGCAGATTGATACAATTAGTTGTGGTATTAAGTAGAAAGACAAGACTTTGCAAATAAAATGAATGAAAATGTATGAATTCAGTGTGTTAGTTGCTTTGGATATCGTCTAGACCGTGATCTATTATTGAGGAATGTGGCAGTGGAGCAAGTTGAAACTAAACTGCTGGGTGTCAACACGTTGTGTTAGCAAATACAAATGTATAATTTAAAAGAATAATTGATCATTAGAAAACTATTTTGCAATTATGTTAACACAGCTGAACACTGTCTTGCTAATTTAAAGAATAAATAAAACTGCCCTTCTTTATTCTAGTTGAGTTTCTCGATCATCAGCATTTGTGGGTTCGACTACAGGCTCAAAATGGCCGGAAACAAATAACTTTTTTCCGAAACTCATCCGTCTATTATTTTTCTGAGAAATTAACGCTATTCCATGTGAGAAATTGCCAAGAAACTGGTGATCTTGTACAACGCTGTGTACTACTCCCTTCACAGAACAGCACAAACTGGCTCTAACCAGAATAGAAAGAGTAGTGGGAGGACCCGGTTTACAACTGAGCAAGCGGACAAGTACATTAGAGTGTCTAGTTTGAGGAACAGATGCGTCACAGTCTTTAACTGGCAGCTTTATTAAATAGTACCCGCAAAACACCAGTCTCAACGTCAACAGTGAAGAGGCGATCCGGGATGCTGACCTTCTAGGCAAAAAAAATGTTAAAGCCATATCTCAGACTGGCCAATAAAAAATAAAGATTAAGATGGACAAAAAAACACAGACACTGGAAAGATGAACTCTCACACAACCAGAGGTCTCTTTACAGTTTCCAGGTACATAACAGTGGATGGGAAACGCACAGTATTAAATGGAGCCATGACTACTCTCTGCCACCCCAGGTAACTACTTACCCCGTGGGAATTGAACCCATAACCCTGGCACCTTGCCATTCTCTACCAACCGAGTTCCACGGGACACGGTTGTCAAACTGAGAACAGTAAAACGCCTATGCCCACCTACTCCATGGCTGGCTAAACACGCAAAATAATATACAGAGGGGCAAAAAATGTATTTAGTCAGCAACCAATTGTGCAAGTTCTCCCACTTAAAAAGATGAGAGTCCTGTAATTTTCATCATAGGTACACTTCAACTATGACAGACAAAATGAGAGAAGAAAATCCAGAAAATCACATTGTAGGATTTTTAATGAATTTATTTGCAAATTATGATGTAAAATAAATATTTGGTCAATAACAAAAGTTTATCTCAATAATTTGTTATATACCCTTTGTTGGCAATGACAGAGGTCAAATGTTTTCTGTCTTCACAAGGTTCACAAGGTTTTCACACACTGTTGCTGGTATTTTGGCCCATTCCTCCACTAGAGCAGTGATGTTTTGGGGCTGTTGCTGGGCAACACGGACTTTCAACTCCCTCCAAAGATTTTCTATGGGGTTGAGATCTGGAGACTGGCTAGGCCACTCCAGGACCTTGAAATGCTTCTTATGAAGCCACTCCTTCATTGCCCGGGCGGTGTGTTTGGGATCATTGTCATGCTGAAAGACCCAGCCACGTTTCATCTTCAATGCCCTTGCTGATGAAAGGAGGTTTTCACTCAAAATCTCACGATACATGGCCCTATTCATTCACAGTAGGTATGGTGTTTTATCGCCCTCCAGGTCCCCTCGGAGAGTTCATCAATGAGCTTGATGCCTTGATAAGCTCCTTTCCTGAGGACGGCTCACCTCTCACAGTTCTGGGCGACTTTAACCTCCCCACATCTACCTTTGACTCATTCCTCTCTGCCTCCTTCTTTCCACTCCTCTCCTCTTTTGACCTCACCCTCTCCCCCCCTACTCACAAGGCAGGCAATACGCTCGACCTCATCTTTACTAGATGCTGTTCTTCCACTAACCTCATTGCAACTCCCCTCCAAGTCTCCGACCACTACCTTGTATCCTTTTCCCTCTCGCTCTCATCCAACACTTCCCACACTGCCCCTACTCGGATGGTATCGCGCCGTCCCAACCTTCGCTCTCTCTCCCCCGCTACTCTCTCCTCTTCCATCCTATCATCTCTTCCCTCTGCTCAAACCTTCTCCAACCTATCTCCTGATTCCTCCTCAACCCTCCTCTCCTCCCTTTCTGCATCCTTTGACTCTCTATGTCCCCTATCTTCCAGGCCGGCTCGGTCCTCCCCTCCCGCTCCGTGGCTTGACGACTCATTGCGAGCTCACAGAACAGGGCTCCGGGCAGCCGAGCGGAAATGAGGGAAAACTCGCCTCCCTGCGGACCTGGCATCCTTTCACTCCCTCCTCTCTACATTTTCCTCCTCTGTCTCTGATGCTAAAGCCACTTTCTACCACTCTAAATTCCAAGCATCTGCCTCTAACCCTAGGAAGCTCTTTGCCACCTTCTCCTCCCTCCTGAATCCTCCTCCCCCCCTCCTCCCTCTCTGCAGATGACTTCGTCAACCATTTTGAAAAGAAGGTCGACGACATCCGATCCTCGTTTGCTAAGTCAAACGACACCGCTGGTTCTGCTCACACTGCCTTACCCTGTGCTCTGACCTCTTTCTCCCCTCTCTCTCCAGATGAAATCTCGCGTCTTGTGACGGCCGGCCGCCCAACAACCTGCCCGCTCGACCCTATCCCCTCCTCTCTTCTCCAGATCATTTCCGGAGACCTTCTCCCTTACCTCACCTCGCTCATCAACTTATCCCTGACCGCTGGCTACGTCCCTTCCGTCTTCAAGAGAGCGAGAGTTGCACCCCTTCTGAAAAAACCTGCACTCGATCCCTCCAACGTCAACAACTACAGACCAGTATCCCTTCTTTCTTTTCTCTCCAAAACTCTTGAACGTGCCGTCCTTGGTCAGCTCTCCAGCTATCTCTCTCAGAATGACCTTCTTGATCCAAATCAGTCAGGTTTCAAGACTAGTCATTCAACTGAGACTGCTCTTCTCTGTATCACGGAGGCGCTCCGCACCGCTAAAGCTAACTCTCTCTCCTCTGCTCTCATGCTTCTAGACCTATCGGCTGCCTTCGATACTGTGAACCATCAGATCCTCCTCTCCACCCTCTCCGAGTTGGGCATCTCCGGCGCGTTTCCCTCTGCTGCCCACGCTTGGATTGCGTCCTACCTGACAGGTCGCTCCAACCAGGTGGAGTGGCGAGAATCTGTCTCCTCACCACGCGCTCTCACCACTGGTGTCCCCCAGGGCTCTGTTCTAGGCCCTCTCCTATTCTCGCTATACACCAAGTCACTTGGCTCTGTCATAACCTCACATGGTTTCTCCTATCATTGCTATGCAGACGACACACAATTAATCTTCTCCTTTCCCCCTTCTGATGACCAGGTGGCGAATCGCATCTCTGCATGTCTGGCAGACATATCAGTGTGGATGACGGATCACCACCTCAAGCTGAACTTCGGCAAGACGGAGCTGCTCTTCCTCCCGGGGAAGGACTGCCCGTTCCATGATCTCGCCATCACGGTTGACAACTCCATTGTTTCCTCCTCCCAGAGCGCTAAGAACCTTGGCGTGATCCTGGACAACACCCTGTCGTTCTCAACTAACATCAAGGCGGTGGCCCGTTCCTGTAGGTTCATGCTCTAGTTCCGGAGAACTTTGAAATCATCGGGATACCACATCCGCAGAGTACGACCCTGCCTCACACAGGAAGCGGCGCAGGTCCTAATCCAGGCACTTGTCATCTCCCGTCTGGATTACTGCAACTCGCTGTTGGCTGGGCTCCCTGCCTGTGCCATTAAACCCCTACAACTCATCCAGAACGCCGCAGCCCGTCTAGTGTTCAACCTTCCCAAGTTCTCTCACGTCACCCCGCTCCTCCGCTCTCTCCACTGGCTTCCAGTTGAAGCTCGCATCCGCTACAAGACCATGGTGCTTGCCTACGGAGCTGTGAGGGGAACTGCACCTCAGTACCTCCAGGCTCTGATCAGGCCCTACACCCAAATAAGGGCACTGCGTTCATCCACCTCTGGCCTGTTCGCCTCCCTACCACTGAGGAAGTACAGTTCCCACTCAGCCCAGTCAAAACTGTTCGCTGCTCTGGCTCCCCAATGGTGGAACAAATTCCCTCACGACGCCAGGACAGCGGAGTCAATCACCACCTTCCGGAGACACCTGAAACCCCACCTCTTTAAGGAATACCTAGGATAGGATAAAGTAATCCTTCTCACCCCCCCCCCTTAAAATATTTAGATGCACTATTGTAAAGTGGCTGTTCCACTGTCATAAGGTGAATGCACCAATTTGTAAGTCGCTCTGGATAAGAGCGTCTGCTAAATGACTTAAATGTAATGTAAATGTGTTTGGATGCAACTCAGCATTCTTTGTCCTTCAAACACGACGAGTTGAGTTTTTACCAAAAAGTTATATTATGGTTTCATCTGACCATATGACATTCTCCCAATCTTCTTCTGGATCATCCAAATGCTCTCTAGCAAAATTGAGACGGGCCTGGACATGTACTGGCTTAAGCAGGGGGACACGTCTGGCACTGCAGGATTTGAGTCCCTGGCGGTGTAGTGTGTTACTAATGGTAGGCTTTGTTACTTTGGTCCCAGCTCTCTGCAGGTCATTCACTAGGTCCCCCCATGTTGTTCTGGGATTTTTGCTCACCGTTGTTGTGATCATTTTGACCCCATGGGGTGAGATCTTGCGTGGAGCCCCAGATCGAGGGAGATTGTCAGTGGTCTTGTATGTCTTCAATTTCCTAATTCCTAATTGCTCCCACAGTTGATTTCTCTAAACCAAGCTGCTTACCTATTGCAGATTCAGTCTTCCCAGTCTGGTGCAGGTCTACAATTTTGTTTCTGGTGTCCTTTCACAGCTCTTTGGTCTTGGCCATAGTGGAGTTTGGAGTGTGACTGTTGAGGTTGTGGACAGGTGTCTTTTATACTGACAACAAGTTCAAACAGGTGCCATTAATACAGGTAATGAGTGGAGGACAGAGGAGCCTCTTAAAGGAGAAGTTACAGGTCTGTGAGAGCCAGAAATCTTGCTTTTTGTAGGTGACCAAATACTCATTTTCCACCATAATTTGCAAATAAATTCATAAAAAATCCAAAATGTGATTTTCTCGATTTTTTTCCCTCATTTTGTCTGTCATAGTTGAAGTGTACCTATGATGAAAATTACAGTCCTCTCTCATCTTGTTAAGTGGGAGAACTTGCACAATTGGTGGCTGACTAAATACTTTTTTGCCCCACTGTAAATGAATATGCCAGAAAACAATAATTAAGTGGATTTCAACTCATTGTTACATTACATGGGATGTGTAAATTCACTCTCAAGACACAATGAAGAAGCATCATTCTCTCCCTCCATGAAAATAAATTTGATCGCAGCCAACCACTAGCGCACAGAAATAACACAGGTACTGAGAGGCGGGAAAGACAGCAAACTGACAAACCAGCTGTGTTTCCCTGTTATCGCTAGCTTTGTGACTGCCGGCGCCTGTCCTATCAGTAGATCACTAGAAGATGCATTTCGTTCATTGTAGCGGGAGAAGGCTGTACAGACTATTCTGACTAGCGAATTGAAACTTTTACATGAAAGTCTAGTTAATGAAGTGGAAAAAGTTGCCGGTTGACAATGATTCTGTTATCAACTATTTGGCCGACAACCAAATCTTATAGAAAACACTGCATGATGCTTAGGATCATGTACAAAAACGCCCAGTTGCACATTATTTTGGCTATCGTGGATAGAAGAAGAGATCTCAGTGACTTTGAAAGAGGGGTCTCAAAGAAGCATAGGGGGTTTAAGGGTTTAAAGGTGTGTGCTGTGTGTGTGTGTGTGTGTGTGTGTGTGTGTGTGTGTGTGTGTGTGTGTGTGTGTGTGTGTGTGTGTGTGTGTGTGTGTGTGTGTGTGTGTGTGTGTGTGTGTGTGTGTGTGTGTGTGTGTGTGTGTGTGTGTGTGTGTGTGTGTGTGTGTGTGTGTGTGTGTGTGTGTGTGTGTGTGAGAGAGAGGTCTCCCAGGGCTTGAGTAGTGTGTGTGTCAGGACAAGGAGAAGGTAACACCTTGTGCCTCGCGTCGACATAATGAAGGCTTTATCTTTACAACTCAAGCGTAACACAAAAACAAGCTCTCACTGTCCCATGTTCTCCAAATATCAAATCCTGCTGCTCTGTATCGTTCCACTTTTCCAAATGTCCAATTTCGAAGTTAAGGGTTCAGTTTAAGCACCAATTCCAACTGGTTAAGGTTTGAGATAGAGATAAATCCCTAAATAAAAACTGGGATCGAACACCCAACTTTGATCCAGAGTCATGGGATTATGCAAAACCAGACCTTACTTGATGGTAAAAGCACTCATTGTTGCCCCTAGTGGCTGACTTTGAAAGCATATCCCGACGCCCTCAGGACATAGATAGATGTCCAATTTCGACAGCAATCTTGAACGACCTGGCTGATCAGATAGCCACACCGGGCTCACACACACAATCTCACACAAACGCACATGCACAGCAACCAAGAGTGGTTAAGATTTGTGTGTGTGTGTGTGTGTGTGTGTGTGTGTGTGTGTGTGTGTGTGTGTGTGTCATGTTTTGTCTTATATTGTCTTGTCATTTTGCTTTTCCTTCTGTTCGTTTTCCCCCTGCTGGTCTTTTTAGGTTCGTTCCCTTTTTTCTCTCTCCCTCCCTCTCTCTCTTCTCTCTATCGTCCCGTTCCTGCTCCCAGCTGTTCCTATTTCCCTAATCAATCATTTAGTCTTTCCACTCCTGTTCCCTATCTTTTCCCCTGATTAGAGTCCCTATTTCTCCCCTTGTTTTCCGTTTCTGTCCTGTCGGATCCTTGTATATTGTTCACCGTGCTGTGTCTTTGTATCGCCCTGTCGTGTCGTGTTTCCCTCAGATGCTGCGTGGTGAGCAGGTGTCTGAGTCTGCTACGGTCAAGTGCCTTCCCGAGGCAACCTACAGTTTATGATCGAGTCTCCAGTCTGTTCTCGTCATTACGAGTGGAATTGTTTGTTATGCTTTATTTACCGCTCCGATTTGTCTAGGAGTATTGCATATTTCCCTTTCTGGATTAAAGACTCTGTTTTCGCCAAGTCGCTTTTGGGTCCTCATTCACCTGCATAACAGTGTGTGTGTGTGTGTGTGTGTGTGTGTGTGTGTGTGTGTGTGTGTGTGTGTGTGTGTGTGTGTGTGTGTGTGTGTGTGTGTGTGTGTGTGTGTGTGTGTGTGTGTGTGTGTGTGTGTGTGTGTGTGTGTGTGTGTGTGTGTGAGTCACCAGATCTCAACCCAATTGAACATGTATGGAATGTCTGGAGTGGCACCTGAGACAGTGTTTTCCACAACCATCAACAAAACAACAAATAGAGTTCCAGACACTTGTAGAACCGATGCCAAGGCACATTGAAGTGGTTCTGCCTGCTCATGGTGGCCCAACACCCTATTAAAACACTTTATGTTGGTGTTTCCTTTATTTTGACTGTTACTTGTAGCTCCTTGTGTACTCTATACCATGTATTATATACAAAACCAAATGTGCCTTTTTTATGCGTATAAATCTGCCAATGTTTTACAAAGTCTGCCAATGGTATACAAATTGATAGAGCTGCAATAGATAACTCATTATACAGTATACGCTCTGTCTGAATCTATAGAGAAAGCTGTATTGATGTGCATTCTCTGAAAAGTAGTTATTCTAGGGAAAATCTTATTTTAAATTGTTACTAAATCTATTTTTCTCAGCAACTGTATTAGTATAAAACAATCTAATTTTCAAATTTTTAGGAGCATTCAACATAGCTCAGCATTGGTATTATTTATTTTATACATGTCACACTTGGTCTTAGTATTTTGTGTTTTATTTAATTATTTGTTCAGGCCAGGATGTGACATGGGTTTATTGTGTTGTCGTATTGGGTTTTTTGTAGGCATTGGGATTGTGGCTGATTAAGGGTGTGTCTAGCATAGGCTTGGCTGCCTGAGGCGGTTCTCAATCAGAGTCAGGTGATTCTCGTTGTCTCTGATTGGGAACCATATTTAGGTAGCCTGGGTTTCACTGTGTGTTTTGTGGGTGATTGTTCCTGTCTCTGTGTAGTGTTCACCAGATAGGCTGTAATAGGTTTTCGCGTTTCGTTTGTTGTTTTTGTATATTATGTTATTTCATGTATCATCGATTCTACATTAAAGAACATGAGTTACCACCACGCTGCATTTTGGTCCGACTCTCTTTCAACTAACGAACGCCGTTACAGAATCACCCACCACAAATGGACCAAGAAACGTGGTAACAGGCAACAGCGGCAGCAGGAGCAGCGCGACAAGAATTTCTGTACTTGGGAGGAAATCCTCGACGGGAGAGGACCCTGGGCTAAACCAGGGTGTGTAGCCGCACCAAGGTGCAGCGTAAAGAGGAACGGACATGGGAGGATGAATTGTTCAGAGAAGGACCTTGGGATCAGCCTGGAGAATATCGCCGCCCCAAAGAAGAACTGGAGGCGGAGAGAGCTGAGAGGCGCTGGAATGAGGAGAAGCAACAGCGGCAGCAGGAGCAAAAATATAGGGACTACACTACTTGGGAGGAAATAGACAAGTGGGCGGTTGACCCAGAGAGAGTGCCGGAGCCCGCCTGGGATTCGCTGGAGCAGTGCGAGGATGGTTATAGGAGAATGGAGTTGGAGAGACAATCACGACGGCGCAGAAGAAAGCCTGTGAGTCAGCCCCAAAAATGTATTGGGGGGGGGGGGGGGGGGCTCAGGGAGAGAGTGGCAGGGTCAGGAGATAGACCTGAGCCAACTCTCCTTGTAAATCATGAGGAGCCAAGGAGGAGACGAGAACCAGAGCCGGTGTTAGAGGTGAGCGAAGCAGAGACTGTGAAGGAGTTAATGGGGAAAGTGGAGGAGAGAGTAATGAGGGAGTTGCTAGCTTGGTGCTTTAGGTACAAGATTCGTCTGACGGAGCGTGTCGTGGATTTGATGGCAGCTGGGTCAACGCTCCATACCCGTCCTGAGGTGCGTGTTAGTCGGCTGGTGAAAATTGTGCCAGCCTCATGCACTAGGCCTCCTGTGTACCTTCCTAGCCTTGCAGGTCCTGTGCCAGCCCTGCTCTAAGGCTCTACAGTACACCTTCACGGTCCAGTCTATCCAGAGCCACCTCCACACACCAGTCCTCCGGTAGCAGCTCCCCGCACCAGGCTTCCTAGGCGTGTCCTCGATCCAGTACCACCAGTTCCAGCACCAGGCACCAGGCCTTCAGTGCGCCTCGCCTGTTCAGCACAGCCAGAGCCTTCCTTCCCTCTAGCGCTGTCGGAGTCTCCCGCCAGTTTAGTGCAGCCAGAGCTTTCCTCCTCTACAGCGCTGCCGGAACCTCCTGCCTGTTCGGAGCAGCCTGAGCTGCCAGACTGCATGGAGCAGCCAGAGATGTCAGTCTGCATGGAGCAACCAGAGCTGTCAGCCTGCATGGGGCAGCCTGAGCTGTCAGTCTGCATGGAGCAGCCAGAGCTTCCAGTCTGCATGGAGCAGCCAGAGCTGCCAGTCTGCACAAAGCTGCCAGTCTGCATGGAGCAGCCTGAGCCGCCAGTCTGCATGGAGCAGCCAGAGCTGCCAGTCTGCATGGAGCAGACAGAGCTGTCAGTCTGCATGGAGCAGCCAGAGCTGTCAGTCTGCATGGAGCAGCCTGAGCTGTCTATTTGCATGGAGCAGCCAGAGCTGTCAGTCTGCATGGAGCAGCCAGAGCTGTCAGCCTGCATGGAGCAGCCTGAGCTGTCAGTCTGCATGGAGCAGCCAGAGCTGCCAGTCTGCATGGAGCAGCCAGAGCTGCCAGTCTGCACAAAGCTGCCAGTCTGCATGGAGCAGCCAGAGCTGTCAGTCTGCATGGAGCAGCCTGAGCTGCCAGTCTGCATGGAGCAGCCAGAGCTGCCAGTCTGCATGGAGCAGACAGAGCTGTTAGTCTGCATGGAGCAGCCAGAGCTGTCAGTCTGCATGGAGCAGCCTGAGTTGTCTATTTGCATGGAGCAGCCAGAGCTGTCAGTATGCATGGAGCAGCCAGAGCAGCTAGATCCGCCAGTCAGCCATGATCTTCCAGATCTGCCAGTCAACCAGATTCTTCCAGATCTGCCAGTCAACCAGACTCTTCCAGATCTGCCAGTCAACCAGAATCTTCCAGATCCGCCAGCCAGCCAGGATCTACCGGAGCCAACTACCTGCCTGAGCTTCATCTCAGTACTGGGCTTCCTCTCAGTCCCGGGCTGCCCCTCAGTCCCGAGCTGCCCCTCAGTCACGAGCTGCCCCTCAGTCCAGTGGGGTTCTGGGTGAGGACTATTAGGCCATGGTCGGCGGCGAGGGTGGATTATCCCAGGACGCGAGGGGGAGGAACTATGACATTTATGGAGTGGGGTCCACGTCCCGAGCCTGAGCCGCCACCATGGACAGACGCCCACCCGGACCCTCCCTATGGTTTTGAGGTGCGTCCGGGAGTCCGCACCTTAGGGGGGGGGGTTCTGTCACGCCTTGGTCTTAGTATTTTGTGTTTTCTTTAATTATTTGTTCAGGCCAGGGTGTGACGTGGGTTTATTGTGTTGTCGTATTGGGGTTTTTGTAGGCATTGGGATTGTGGCTGATTAAGGGTGTGTCTAGCATAGGCTTGGCTGCCTGAGGCGGTTCTCAATCAGAGTCAGGTGATTCTCGTTGTCTCTGATTGGGAACCAAATTTAGGTAGCCTGGGTTTCACTGTGTGTTTTGTGGGTGATTGTTCCTGTCTCTGTGTAGTGTTCACCAGATAGGCTGTATTAGGTTTTCACGTTTCGTTTGTAGTTTTTGTATATTATGTTATTTCATGTATCATCGATTCTACATTAAAGAACATGAGTTACCACCACGCTGCATTTTGGTCCGACTCTCTTTCAACTGACGAATGCCGTTACAATACAGTTTCCTTTGTCCATCATTATCAAGGGAGACAATAATTGTATGCTGTATACTTAGTGGCAGTCGAAACAGCTTATAAAAATACTTGATAGAACCTTAATTCAGAAACCATCTAACCTCTGAACGTACACATAGTGCTGTATTGCTATGTATTATGGAAAAACGGCTAATCTACGGAAAAAGGGAAATAAATACCATAATTCCTGTAATACCCTCTATTATACCACAGCATTGTTGAATACTCATTTCTGAATGGCTAAAGGGGCATTCTAGAATGAGCATAACCAGATATAGGTTGTGATCAATAAAACCTCACAATATGGTGCAGAGTGTTTGATTTGGCTGCTGGGGGGCAAGGAGACCCCTAGCTCTGCTAAAACCATTGACATAAGCATGCTGTTTTCAAGGGATTATTAAATATATGTAAACTATTTGGTGTTAATACATTTACATTTACATTTAAGTCATTTAGCAGACGCTCTTATCCAGAGCGACTTACAAATTGGTGCATTCACCTTATGACATCCAGTGGAACAGTCACTTTACAATAGTGCATCTAAATCTTAAGGGGGGGGGGCAATGCACTGTATATATATTTTTCTTTTTTCTTCTTTTCGTCTTCTTCTTCCTTGAAATTTTCCAGATTGACTGACCATCCATACTTAAAGTAATGATGGACTGTCATTTCTCTTTGCTTATTTGCTTATTTGAGCTGTTCTTGCCATAATATGGACTTGGTATTTTACCCAATACGGCTATCTTCTGTATACCACCCTTACCTTGTCACAACACAACTGATTGGCTAACGCGCATTAAGAAGGAAATAAATTCCACAAATGTACTTTTAACAAGGCACACCTGTTAATGGATGGGACGGAGAACGTGTGTCACCTGTATGCTGAACACGACCCCGAACAACCCGCCAGCGCCATCGTAAACTCCAAGGTGATGATTGGCTCACCAAAGAAATAACACATGCATAAATAAATACACACGTACATTGTTTGTCCTGGAATGCATTTCAATGAACTTTGCGACCTTTTGCCACATTTCAGGCTTCAAACAGAAATATATAAAACTGTATTTTTTTGTGAAGAATCAACAACAATTGGTACACAATCATGAAGTGGAACGACATTTATTGGATATTTCAAACTTTTTTAACAAATCAAAAACGTAAAAATTGGGCGTGCAAAATTATTCAGCTTTATTTTATATCTTGTGGTCCTGTAGCTCAGTTGGTAGAGCATGGCGCTTGTAACGCCAGGGTAGTGGGTTCGATCCCCGGGACCACCCATACGTAGAATGTATGCACACATGACTGTAAGTCGCTTTGGATAAAAGCGTCTGCTAAATGTCATATATTATTATTATTATATATTATTATATTATTATTTATGTTTGAAGCCTGAAATGTGGCAAAAGGTCGCAAAGTTCAAGGGGGCCGAATACTTTCGCAAGGCACTGTATATCATTGCGTTAATAAAGCTGCATACAAACTTAGTCTCTTTTTTGCTGTCTTGAGTAATACAGCTCCAAAACGCAGGTGTTTCAGCCTCGCTCAGTGATTTCTGTGGTGGTGGAGCAGCCAGCCGAAAATAAGGAGCATAGGGGTTGGTAATGTTCTCTACTTGCACCTTGATTGGCTCAGTGTTCTGTCACTCAAGGGAACACTGTCACCTCCAGGTTAGAGCATGAAAATGCAAGCCCTTTGGGGGCTGCCATACAGTTACATTAGAAGTGCCCATCCAAGAAGGCTCAAGGTCATTGGCCACAGATAAAATATGTCAAATCACCTTATCTACAGTAGCTTTGATTGGACTGATCATACCAACATCAAACTTCCAAAATCTTAACCTGTTGCGACGAGCAATACCGTATCTGGGATCCTATTTATAGCCTAAAGCTCATTACCATAACACAACGTTAACTATTCATGAAAATCGCAAATGAAATTAAATAAAGATATTAGCTCTCAAGCTTAGCCTTTTGTTAACAACACTGTCATCTCAGATTTTCAAAATATGCTTTTGAACCATAGCTAAACCATAGCTAAACCATAGCTAAACAAGCATTTGTGTATTGATAGCTAGCATAGCATTAAGGCTAGCATTCAGCATGCAACATTTTCACAAAAACAAGAAAAGCATTCAAAGGAGACTCTCAGTTAGATAGCAAATATTCAGTTTTTCCAATAAGATTATTTGTGTAGGACAAATCGCTGCGTTTTGTTCATCACGTTTGGGTAAAAAACTCAGAACTGGGAAATCTGACTTTAGTGAGTTCAAGACAACTGAGAACTCAGGAAAAAACGAGCTCCGATTTGGAAAATACATTTTGAACGGTCTTCTAATTTGGAATTGTAAATCAGGAACTTGGGCCTATTTCTCGAGCTCCGACTTGAAGATCACTGACGTCATCATGATTCAACCTTGTTTTTTTATTAGTTCTCAGTTGTCTTGAAAGCACCATAAATCCAGCGATTGAAAGAATTTGATTGGCAAAATTTGATGACAAACTTTGCCCACAAAGGACTGCCACGCCACCTTCCTGTTCAAGTGAGCAGAGCACAACAAGGTTAGTGCAAAAATGTCTTGTATGCTGCTGCATAAATGATGTAATATGCCAGGGAGATATGTATACTGTAGCTAAGAAAGTAATACTAAGTCTATGTTGTGTAGTAAGCTGTTACTAGCCCATGTGCCTCACCATAATAATTTGGTCCCTTTTCCCCCTCTTAATGCCACCTAATGTTTTGACTTGGTGGTGCACATGTAGCCTATAGCCTGTTTTAGAGAAATGCAATCATCTAATATTGTAAGAGCTTTCATTGTCTACTTTATATGCCCATTTATTTATCCTACGTTTCTGACTTGGTGTACAGGGAGAATACAGTAAGAATGGCCCATGTTCTGAATGCTGCCGCTCTACATTTCGTCCTAGTGCTATTGCAATGGCCATCCTAGTCCCCTGACCTAAACCCCATTGTAAACCTGTGGGGTGAGCTGAAGAGGAGAGTCCACAAGCGAGGACCATGGACTCTAAAGGATCTGGAGAGTTTCTGTATGGAGGAATGGTCTCAAATCCCTTACTATGTGTTCTCCCACCTCATCAAACATAATAGGAGATGACTCAGCGCTGTTATCTTGGCCAAGGGAGAGTCCCCAAAGTACTAAATTCAGGGATTCCAATAATTTTAACCCAATTAAGGGTTAGATTTGTATGATATTTTGAGTGTGAAATCAAGCGGATAAACAGCAATGACATTTAGTTCACACACTTTTTTGTTCATAATTTACCTAGGGTGCCAATAATTCAGGTGGGCACTGTAACTCTTTCATCCTGGTCATACTGGTCATACGCACACATGATGGGTCTACAGTATGTATGCATTCTATGCAGTCAATGTAAAGTCAATTCTACAGTATTTTCCCATTCATAAAGCATATATAAAGATGCCTCACTTATCAAAAGTCAATAATACGGACACAACACAGAATGTTAAAGGAAATATGAACATGTTATCAAAATTGTTCAAATACAGCTAGCACAGAAAACAATTGCTGAGGACTTGGCCGAAGAAACCAAAACGTTTGACTTTTCATGAATGAATTTGAAAAGATTCATGTTCAAACAATCCAAATGAAATTCCGCATTATTTTAGTGAGTAAAACAAACCAACACAAGATGGTAAAGCTAGCTAGTATTCCCCCATTATGCACTAGAAATATAAGCTAGTAGCTAGCTAAGCCATTGGAACAATTATTGTCAGCACGTTCGACTCAGTCAATAAACGTTACAAAATCATCTTAGCTTTTTGTGGAAGTGAGAGTTGCACTATTTTAAGACTTGCATTGTAATTTTGCACATTACCAACCATTGACAACAAGACAAACAACAGAAAAAAATGTCATGACGTTCTTTCCATTTTAGCTGCACAGGAGGAGAGTGTGAGAGGGCAGTTAAATGTCACTTCCTGGTGACCTTTCTCTTTTTTTTCTCTTTTTCTCTTTTTTTTGTTTAAAACAAATTAAACACTTTGTTAACCTTTATGTTCACTACTTCATGACTGACATTGTTCATTTGCACATTTGAAACTGAGGTAATTTTCCATGAAGAAAAGTTGTGTGACTTGCTTTAGCTCTTTAAAAGTATTTAAGACGTTTAAGGATCCGACCCTTTTTTTCATTTTTCACCTAGAATTACATACCCAAATCTAACTGCCTGTAGCTCAGGCCCTGAAGCAAGTATATGCATATTCTTGCTACCATTTGAAAGGAAAAGCTTTGAAGTTATTGGATATGTGAAAGGAATGTAGGAGAATAACACACAATAGATCTGGTAATAGATAATTCAAAGAAAAAAACAACTGTTCTTTTGTATTTTTTTGTAGCATCATCTTTGAAATGCAAGATAAAGGCCATAATGTATTATTCCAGCCCAGCTGCAATACACATTTTGGCCACTAGATGTAAGCAGTGTATGTGCAATGTTTCAGACTGATCCAATGAACCATTGTATTTGTGTTCAAAATGTTGTATCAAGACTGCCCAAATATGCCTAATTTGTTTTTTAACCTTTTTATGTTCAAAATTGTGCACTCCCCTCAAACAATAGCAAGGTATTATTTCACTGTAATAGCTACTGTAAATTGGACAGTGCAGTTAGGTTAACGACAATTTAAGCTTTCTGCCATTATCAGATATGTCTATGTCCTGGGAAATTTTCTTGTTGCTTACAACCTCATGCTAATTGCATTAGCTTACGTTAGCTCAACCATCCTGTGGAAGGGACACTGATATCGAATTAAAATGTTTTACTTAAGTTATACCTAAGTTAATGTTTTATATAGTTATAGTTAAGTTAAATATATTGAAATATCTGGTTTCATTATTTTGAAAGACTACTACTTTTTTCAAATTCCCTATATCTTCTCAAATAAATTGAAATATATATATTTTTTGTCTCCACAGCTTGTTAATTGGATTTTCAACATCGCAGAACCATTTTGTTTTTACGTGGAATGCGATAGCAGCCACACTTTAGATATTGTAACTTATTTATTTTGAACATTACTCTTCTTACACCGTTTAAACTATAAGCACCATTTAAAGTTTAAAATGGCCAGTAGGCTGTTTTTTTTAATGGGATTTCTTCCACATTCTAAAGCTCCCATTGTTGAAAACTCCCATGACTTCCAACATTCTATTCACTGTAAACAATGTAACTTCTGACCACATTCCCAACAACTTAGTGCATGACATATTAGTTTACTTCTCTGCTATTCAAATCTGGAATCTGAAATCAGAACAGAACTATCTTCTACCAATCAAACAGTACATCTGTTTTAGTAACCGCATCAATTACATTTTATCTAAACTTTTTGAAACAACTGCCGTTTTGACCACTTTCCCAACAACTTGGATAAAATCTTATGACAAACGCGTATGATATCTTAGTCTACTTCTAGCATGGATTTTCCAACACTACAGAGCAAATATGACCCCATTGGCCCAATGTTGGTATTCTTTGGGCAAAGTGGGCATGAGCCATACCATGCCCACACCAGCCCAACACGGGCTAGTCCACAGCAATCCCACATCAGCCCAACACAGGCCAGCCCACACCAGCCCAACACGGGCTAGCCCACAGCAATCCCACATCAGGCCAACACAGGCCAGCCCACACCAGCCCAACACGGGCTAGCCCACAGCAATCCCACATCAGGCCAACACAGGCCAGCCTACACCAGCCCAACACGGGCCAGCCCACAGCAATCCCACATCAGCCCAACACAGGCCAGCCTACACCAGCCCAACATGGATTGTATATGTGTGCCATTCAGAGGGTGAATAGGCAAGACAAATTATTAAAGTGCCATTGAACAGGGTATGGTAGTAGGTGCCAGGAGCACCGGTTTGAGTGTGTCAAGCTGCTGTGTTTTTCACGCTCAACAATTTCCTCGGTGTATCAAGAATGGTCCACCGCCCAAAGGACTTCCAGCCTTACTTGACACAACTGTAGGAAGCATTGGAGTCAACATGGGCCAGCATCCCTGTGGAATGCTTTCAACACCTTGTAGAGTCCATGTCCCAACGAATAGAGGCTGTTCTGAGGAAAAAAGGGGGTGCAACTTAATATTAGGAAAGTGTTCCTAATGTTTTGTACACTCAGTGTATGTTGGATATTCCCATCCTCATTTTAACAGGGATTCCCTGTCTAAGGAACCTGCCTCAAAACAGTTAATCGAATAGGGACTAGATTACTCACATTTTATTCAGGCTGTTTTTTAAAATCTTTGTAGTCTGGGCCTTACAGTGGCCTAAAATCTTCAACACTCGCCTCGTTTTTTTTGTTGTACTTCTTCCACTAACATTAAACATACGTTTGACCAGCTGAAGCAAGGCACACCATTTTTCGTGAAGAATCACCCTTTTCTACCTACTTTTATTAACCGTTTAAAAACCAGAGGAGCTGCAGGATTTTGTATTGCCCACAGTATCACTTCTTTCAGCACTTGTGTTTGGGGGCGGAGCCTCTTCAAGGCCCTTTACAACAACCTCTACTCCCTCAGTGTATCAGCCTGGGCCCATTCCCAGTGCTCCCATTCTATTAATCATATGTAAAGAGGAGCTCCGCAGGAGTCCTGAATGACACACATGTACCAGAGTACTCTGCCACCCCATCTCTCTCCTTCTCTATCACTCTCTCACTTTCCTTCTCTGTGTCTGTTTCTCCCTCTCCACCACCCCCGAATACCTTGGGCACCTCGGGGAGCGGAGTGTCCCTATCTGTTTGTGACATCATCGTGTGTGTCCCGCCAGACAATAGTGAAAGCTGTCAGAGCTACAGGGGGTGAATCTAATGTGGGACGACAGAGACAGAGAGGCATGGGGACATGGCACACACACACTATGTGTGCAAGCATACACACACACACAAAAATAAAATGTGCACACTTGAGAGCACTCACTCATGTAGATGCAAACACAAACACACAGCCTCGTATGTGATATTCATCCACAATTACAGGTACACACAGACGCACAACCACCCACACACACTGTACCCCGCTAATCGTGCATATTCATGAGTGTACATACAGGGTGTTTCGTTCTGCATGGATGCCTTTTAGTGTTTCCATGGTGTGCACAGTGTGCACACACACACACACCCACACACACTACCCACATCTGTGTGTTCCTGTGTGTCTGCATATGTGTGTGTTTCGCTAAAGAGCCCGCTGGGTATCAGGAGGCATAGCATTAAGGTATGATATGTTAATAAAATGTGTCAAGATGTCTGGAAGCCCCTTCTCTCTTCATAAACAAACTTACAGACAGAGCAGCGTTAATTAGCTTCGCCATCTGCTCAGTTTAGCGAAGTTGTCGAGGTTTACCAGAGATACTGTAAAAAGACAAGCTCCACACAGCTCCTCTATCCACAAAGCAGATGACAAGTGTTACCTAGAAATCCCCCATTCAATTACTCAGTCTGGAGCCCGGTGGTTTTGGGTGGCTTGTTGTACTATTTATTGGATGTATAAGATAAAGGAGTAGTCATTTAGTATGTTTCTGCATATCCTATATCCTTCTGTCAATACGATGTGGTGGCACACGCACACATACAGGCACGGACACGCGCTTGTTATATAGTCTCACAGATGCACACAACACATAAACACAGTTTTGATGTATCAGTAATAATCTCTGTAGAGGATAGAGCTTAGTGGGTTGTTAGAGAAAAAGGCACGGGCTATGCTCAGTAGATTCTTGCACGGGTCCGTTTCTTAAAGCCGCACCCGGGGTCCCCCCTGAAATCATCAGATAACAAAATGTAGGAATGCAGGAATTGTGAGTGTGAGTGTGGATATTTGTAAGGAAAAGAAAGTGAATCATCAATGGAATGAAAACCCACATTGAAATCAGCCAGGCTAGCGAATTTCAAGTCTGTGTGCATGGAAGAGGCATGAGCACTGTGTGTTTGTTTACCACGGTTGCTAGGCAACCCAACGCTACATTTATTGTATTTATTTATTTGACCTTTATTTAACCAGGTAGGGTGGGCTGCCTAATGATTTGATATAGAGTGGGCTGCCTAAAGGGTACAAGAATACCAAAGGTGTAGGTGTACCAGCAGTGTTCTAGAATCCGTTGGCATTCATACTTCTCTAATTCTTAGTGCAGCTCAAGCAATTTCTCTAACTGTCGTCAACATATTCAAATGAATAGAGCTTTGTACACAGATACTAAGAGGTCATAGCACATCTACCATTCCAGTGTTTAATTGCTATATTGTAATTACTTCGCCACCATGGCCTATTTATTTCCTTAACTTACCTCATTTCCACTCACTGTATATAGCCTTTTTGTTTTCTTTTGTTCTACTGTATTATTGACTGTATGTTTTGTTTATTCCATGTATAACTCTGTGTTGTTGTATGTGTCGAACTGCTACGCTTTATCTTGGCCAGGTGGCAGTTGCAAATGAGAACCTGTTCTCAACTAGCTTACCTAGTTGAGAACAAGGTGAAAGGTAAAGGTGAAATAAAAAAATAAAATATAAAAGAGTCCGGAGTCCAATTGTGACATATCTACGTGGCTCTGAGACCCCCATTCCAAACAAATGTGTCTCCGGTAGCCATAATCTATTCATTTGAATGTGTTGACAAGTGGGAGAAATTTGCTGCCTTCAGAAATGTTGTTAGACTAAATTGTTAATTGTTTCGTCATCAGAGTGCACTGGTGAGCAACAACATAAGTTCACTTCACCGAGACAAGTTTAGCACTAGGCCTGTTTGTATGATCTGAATGACGGTTTGGCAATCGGCCAATTAGTTACTGAGCTAGTAGCTAGTCGGCGGGTCAGAGCAAAATTAGCCTATTAGTAAGTAGCCTACTAGCTGCCCAAATCAAATCAAATTGAATTAGTAACATGCGCGAAATACAACAGGTGTAGACCTTACAGTGAAATGCTTACTTACTTATCCATATTATTCTTAATACGGATAAGAATAAGAAATAAAAGTAACAAGTAATTAAAGAGCGAGAATATATACAGGGTGGTACTGGTATAGAGTCAGTATGTGTGGGGCACCGTTTAGTCGAGGTAATATGTACATGTGGGTAGAGTTATTAAAGTGACTATGCATAGATGAAAACAACTGAGTGTTGTAGCAGTGTAAAAGGGGGGGGGTTAATGCAAATAGTCCGAGTAGCCATTTGACTAGGTGTTCAGGAGTCTTATGGCTTGGGGGTAGAAGTTGTTTAGAAGCCTCTTGGATCTAGACTTGACACAACAGTACCGCTTGCCATGTGGTAGCAGAGAGAACAGTCTATGACTAGGGTGGCTGGAGTCTTTGACAATTTTTAGGGCCTTTCTCTGACACCACCTGGTATAGAGGTCCTGGATAGCAAGGAGCTTTGCCCCAGTGATGTACTGGGCCGTAAACACTACCCTCTTTAGTGCCTTGCGGAGGCAGTGCTGTTGCCAAGACAGGCAGTGATGCAACCAGTCAGGATGCCCTTGATGGTGCAGCTGTAGAACCTTTTGAGGATCTGAGGACCCGTGCCAATCCTTTTAAGTCTCCCGAGGGGGAATAGGTTTTGTCATGCCCTCTTCACGACTGTCTTGGTGTGCTTGGGCCATGTTTGTTTGTTGGTGATGTGGACAACAAGAAACTTGAAGCTCTCAACCTGCTCCACTGCAGACCTGTCAATGAGAATGGGGGGCGTGCTCAGTCCTCCTTTTCCTGTAGTCCACAATCATCTCCTTCATCTTGATCATGTTGAGGGAGAGGTTGTTGTTCTGATATCACACGGCCAGGTCTCTGACCTCTCTGACCCCACTGTGGGGACGACGTCATCGATGCACTTATTGATGAAGCCATTGTCTAACATGGTGTACTCCTCAATGCCATCGGAGGAATCCCAGAACATATTCCAGTCTGTGCTAGAAAAACAGTCCTGTAACTTAGCATCTGCTTCATCTGTATACATCAATGATGGTTCTCTTGCTGCTGGTGATTCTCTGATCTACCTCTACGCAGACGACACCATCACCATCTTTATACTTCTGGCCCATCTTTGGACACTGTGTTAACTATCTTCCAGACGAGCTTCAATGCCATACAACTCTCCTTCCGTGGCCTCCAACTGCTCTTAACTGCATGTAAAACTAAATGCATGCTATTCAACCCATAACTGCCCGCACCTGCCCGCCCATCCAGCATCACTACTCTGGACGTCTCTGAATACGTGGACAACTACAAATACAAATACCTTGGTGTCTGGTTAGACTGTAAACTCTCCTTCCAGACTTACATTAAGCATCTCCAATCCAAGATTAAATCTAGAATTGGCTTCCTTTATCGCAACAAAGCATCCTTCATTCATGCTGCCAAACATACCCTTGTAAAACTGACCATCCTATGGATTCTCGACTTCGGTGATTTCATCTATAAAATAGCCTCCAACACTCTACTCAACAAACTGGATGCAGTCTATCACAGTGCCATCCGTTTTGTCACCTAAGCCCCATATACTACCCCCCAATGCAACCTGTACGCTCTCGTTGGTTGGCCCTCGCTTCATACTCGTCGCCAAACCCACTGGCTACAGGTTACCTACAAGTCTCTGCTAGGTAAAGCCCCGCCTTATCTCAGCTCACTGGTCAACATAGCAGCACCCATTCGTAGCACGCGCTCCAGAAGGTATATCTCACGGGTCACCCCCAAATCCAATTCCTCCTTTGGTCGTCTTTCCTTCCAGTTCTCTGCTGCCAATGACTGGAATAAACTGCAAAAATCTCTGAAGCTGGAGACTCATATCTCCCTCACTAGCTTTAAGCGCCAGCTGTCAGAGCAGCTCACAGATCACTGAACCTGTACATAGCCCATCTGTAAACAGCCCATCTATCTACCTACCTCATCCCCATACTGTATTTATTTATCTTGCTCCTTTGCACCCCAGTATCTCTACTTGCACATTCATCTTCTGCAGATCTACCATTCCAGTGTTTAATTGCTATATTGTAATTACTTTGCCACCATGGCCTATTCATTGCCTTAACTCCCTTACCTCATTTGCACTCACTGTATATAGACTTTTGTTTTCTACTGTTTTCTACTGTATTATTGACTATGTTTTGTTTATTCCATGTGTAACTTGTATGGCTATGCATATTTATGTTGTATGGGTCGAATTGCTATGCTTTATCTTGGCGCTATGCTTTATCTTGGCCAGTTCGCAGTTGCAAATGAGAACTTGTTCTCAGGTAGCCTACCAGGTTAAATAAAGTGAAATAAATAAACAAAATCTGACCATTTTTTATTGATCTAGTCACTGGTGCTTCCTGATTTAATTTTTGCTTGTAAGCAGGAGACAGGAGGATAGAATTATGGTCAGATTTGCCAAATGGATGGCAAGGGAGAGCTATGTATACGTCTCTGTGTGTGGAGTAGTGGTGGTCCAGAGTTTTTTCCCCTCTGGTTGGACATTTAACAGACTGATAAAAATTTGGTGAAACAGATTTAGGTTTCCCTGTATTAAAGTTCCCGGCTACTATGATTGCTGCCTCTGGGTGAGCGTTTTCTTGTTTGCTTATGGCGGAATACAGCTCATTCAATGATGTCTTAGTGCCAGCCTCTGAATGGTGGTATGTAAAACAGCTATGACAAATACATAAAAATACAGATGAAAACTCTCCAGGTAGATAGTGTGGTCTACAGCTTATCATGAGATACTCTACCTCAGGTGATCAATAGCTCGAGACTTCCTTAGATATCGTGCACCATCTGTTTAGCCACAACTCCGTGAAGCATAAGACATTACAGTTTTGAATGTCCCATTGGTAGTTTAATCTTGCGCGTAGGTCATATATTTTATCTCCAAAGATTCCACGTTTGCTAGCAGAATGGAAGGATTTAGGGGTTTATTCAATCACCTACTAATTCTCAGAAGGCAGCCGGCCCTTTAGCCCCTTTTCTCCTCCTCTTCATGTAAATCACGGGATCTGGGCCTGTTCCCAAGAGAGAGCAGTATATCGTTAGCATCAGGCTCGTCAGACGGATTCTGCCAGTCCGTGGTGAGTAATCGCAGTCCTGATGACCAGAAGTTATTTTCGGTCATAAGAGACGGTAGCGACAACATTATCTACAAAATAGGTTAAAAAATAAGTTATAAAAAACACAAATAAACAAACAAAAAAACACAATCGGTTGGGGACACATAAAACGTCTGCCTTCTTCTCCGGCGCCATAATTACATTATTACCCCATAGCCCTAAACAGTGTAGGCTACACAATATATTTATCACATGGTAAAATCACAAATGTCTATATTAATAGGACCACCTACTATTATAAGATATTCATTGTACCATATTTCTCCAATGCCAAACCAGTGTGTCTTGTTTGCAACGAAACCGTCGCTCTTTGCAAATAATTAAATCTGAGATGTCATAATGAATCTAAGCATGGTAATTTCAGAAGTACATTTTCCACCCAACACGAGGCCAGAGTTGGATGCAGAAAGCTGGTAGTCCTAATTAAGGAGTGCATGGTGACAGTGTTGGAGGAAATAGCTAAACGCCAACCAACAAATATTTGAATAACATAATTGCGTCTGTCAAATGAGTAAGCCTACCTTTCTTGCAGTCAATGACCAAAAGCGCCCTCTTTGGCCTCATGAGTTCTAAGTAATTCATATTTGTCATAATTTCATAATTATTAAAAAAGAATACCGAATTTTTTTTTTTTTTTTACATCGAACTGTTTTGTTATATTTCAGTATATAAAGTGTAATATTGGGATACAAACTCAAAATGGAATACATTGGGGCAAAAAAGTATTTAGTCAGCCACCAATTGTGCAAGTTCTCCCACTTAAAAATATGAGTGAGGCCTGTGATGTTCATCATAGGTACACTTCAACTATGACAGACACAATGAGAAGAAAAAAAATCAGAAAATCACATTGTAGGATTTTTTATGAATTTATTTGCAAATTATGGTGGAAAATAAGTATTTGGTCAATAACAAAAGTTTATCTCAATACTTTGTTATATACCCTTTGTTGGCAATGACAGAGGTCAAACGTTTTCTGTAAGTCTTCACAAGGTTTTCACACACTGTTGCTGGTATTTTGGCCCATTCCTCTATGCAGATCTCCTCTAGAGCAGTGATGTTTTGGGGCTGTTGCTGGGCAACACGGACTTTCAACTCCCTCCAAAAATGTTCTATGGGGTTGAGATCTGGAGACTGGCTAGGCCAGGACGGTGTGTTTGGGATCATTGTCATGCTGAAAGACCCAGCCGCGTTTGATCTTCAATGCCCTTGCTGATGGAAGGAGGTTTTCACTCAAAATCTCACGATACATGGCCCCATTCATTCTTTCCTTTACACGGATCAGTCGTCCTGGTCCCTTTGCAGAAAAACAGCCCCAAAGCATGATGTTTCCACCCCCATGCTTCACAGTAGGTATGGTGTTCTTTGGATGCCACTCAGCATTCTTTGTCCTCCAAACACGACGAGTTGAGTTTTTACCGAAAAGTTCTATTTTTGACATTATGACATTCTCCCAATCTTTTCTGGATCATCCAAATGCTCTCTAGCAAACTTCAGACGGGCCTGGACATGTTCTGGCTTAAGCAGGGGGACACGTCTGGCACTGCAGGATTTGAGTCCCTGGCGGTGTAGTGTTTTACTGATATTAGGCTTTGTTACTTTGGTTCCATCTCTCTGCAGGTCATTCACTAGGTACCCCCGTGTTGTTCTGGGATTTTTGCTCACCATTCTTATGATCATTTTGACCCCACAGGGTGAGATCTTGCATGGAGCCCCAGATCGAGGGAGATTATCAGGGGTCTTGTATGTCTTCCATTTCCTAATAATTGCTCCCACAGTTGATTTCTTCAAACCAAGCTTACCTATTGCAGATTCAGTCTTCCCAGCCTGGTGCAGGTCTATAATTTTGTTTCTGGTGTACTTTGACAGCTCTTTGATCTTGGCCATAGTGGAGTGTGACTGTTTGAGGTTGTGGATAGGTGTCTTTTATACTGATAACAAGTTCAAACAGGTGACATTAATACAGGTAACGAGTGGAGTACAGAGGAGCCTCTTAAAGAAGAAGTTACAGGTCTGTGAGAGCCAGAAATCTTGCTTGTAATTGATTGCATGGTGCAAAAACGACATGATCATTGATTATTGACCGCTATGATGGACACCGCTTTGTAGAACCAAAACATACAGAGCCTCTGCTCAACAAATTTGAACTTGAGAATGAATAATTTGGGGGACTGTAGTTCGCGATTGACTGTGCCAGAGATTTTGATATTTCAAGCTGTCAAGCTCCCACCTATTCCTCTTATTGAATTGGTGGATACATGTCCTTATTTGATTACAGTTTTGAATATTCGATGAGGAGTGTTGACGTCAACCTCCTGTATTCAATGGACATCGATGCTGTGCTATTAACCACGTGTCATAAATATGCATAGCCATCTCGAGACAACTCTGATATGAAGTGTTTTTTAACAACGTTGCCGGATGTCACGTGTCCTACTTGTATCAGTACACTCGTAACCGCCTATGCATTACGAACATTATATTAGATCAAATTAACCTCACGTAGCAAATAAGCCATTACATGTTTTGTTTAATAAATTCGACACTCTCTCGTTGACCTCCATACAAAAATTCCTTGCTTGGTAAGCGAAAGAAACGAAATACTGTTACCTCCTGGTGATGTCACGCCCTAATCTGTTTCAACTGTCCCTGTGATTGTCTCCACCCCCTCCAGGTGTCGCTGATTTTCCCCAGTGTATTTATCCCTGTGTTTCCTGTCTCTCTGTGCCAGGTCATCTTGTATGTTTAGTCAAGTCACCAGTGGTTTTCCCGTACTCCTTTTTGCTATTCTCCTTTTTCTAGTCCTCCCAGTTTTGACCCTTGCCTGTTTCTGGACTGAGAACCCGCCTGCCTGACCATTCTGCCTGCCTTGACCACGGGCCTGTCTGCCACTCTGTACCTCCTGGACTCTGATCTGGTTTTGACCTTTTTGCCTGTCCACGACCATTCTCTTACCTACCCCTTTGGATTTTTAAACATTGTAAGACTCCATCTGCCTCATGTGTCTGCATCTGGGTCTCGCCTTGTGCCTTGATAGGAGAAGACCAATTGTTATAATTTAGAAATTACCACCATCATGGCATTCAAGCAATGTCTTCCGCCAAGAGTCGTTTACAATCTTCTCCAGTTGCAGACACAACTAGACCTAGTTTCAAATGTATCAAGAAATAATCTTATCTGTATACCTAGCATGCATTGTTTAGCACACATTGACAAGTCTCAGTCACAAATGACAGCTCCAATAAACCCCTTGTGGTGAACGACATGTGAATAAGAGGCTCGTAGAATCATCTGGTAGGGGATCCTGCGTGCTCTGGCATTACTGAGAACACAATATTAAATGTATTCTGGATACACAGATTAATTAAAAAAATGTGTTTAAAACGGTAATATGCTTAATATGAGGAACGATTTCCCCTAATAATCCTGTTTACATGGACACATTTGAGTTTGTGAAAACTATTTCTAGGATGCATACTTACTAGCTTTTCAAAACTCACTTCACTCCTGCATAAGTTGGAGGCTTGCGTTACCCGTACTGGCACATGTACAGATCAAATACACCACTGTCCTAAAAACTTGAAAGGTTGCTCGGAAAACCAAGTGTTTTAATTAGTCTATGCTTCGATTATCACCTTCCCGCGATTAAGATAAGGTGTTGACATGACTAATGCCATACTCTGCCTTTTGCTATCATCAGTTTAATATTTAATTATTACTGTGCATTTAAACGTACTCACTGACTCAAATGAACGAAATCGGAGTTATGCTGACCAAACGAGTCGAAAATCAGAGTCAGTAAAAAGAGCCGAAATTCCCATCACCATTAAGTGCCAGTTGGAGAAATTGCTTCAGTTGTGTATGAAAGCCAATGGTCAAATATTCTAGTACACTGCTGTGTGCGCGCGTTTTGGACTGCAAGGCTTTATGCTACAGCTGCAGCACCGCAGCAGAGAGAACATTTCGACCCACCGTATAATTGTTCTGAACCTTGAACCGACCGACAAGTTGAAGGAATATTTTCCTTTCACCCGCCAGCTGATTTTTTTGTGGAACCGTGGGTACTTGACCCGATCCAGAACTCAAATGTTCAGTGAGAAGGAGAGAGAGTGTGTGAGAGAGAGCGAGAACCAGAGTGAGAGTGAGAGAGCGAGAGAGGTTGGCAATAGACTTTACAAAGATGATGTCTTCTATTCCCTGTGAAGCTGTGGCAATTTGCTGAGACTACACTGATTGAACTGGCTGGGGCCCAGGTATTGTGCACGCTAAGCACTCCACGGTTAAGTCTGAGGGGAGGTGTGTGTGTGTGAGGGGGGTGAAGCGAGGGGTCCATCTGCTCTCTTCTGCTTCTCTGCACTGATATAAGATTACGTTAATCTGGGTACTTGTCAGGACAGGTTAGGGAAAGCAGGCAATTGGGTGAGCTCATGCTAAACTGGTTGGCTAGAAAACGTCTGTTTCTGCACCCTTACTCTGTGGTGTCGAGCATGGCAGAGGAAAGCGACAGATCATAGTCCTGGACTGGGATGGACTTCAGTTCAGTGGGTATGCTGTGTTTCAATAGGCTTGCGATTGATGTACAGGGGGGCTCCATATTTTGTGGCCATGGACAATAATGTGTGCTTGTGCGCATGTGTGTGTACAATGACACAATGTTGTTTAAAGTGTGTGTGTGTGTGTGTGTGTGTGTGTGTGTGTGTGTGTGTGTGTGTGTGTGTGTGTGTGTGTGTGTGTGTGTGTGTGTGTGTGTGTGTGTGTGTGTGTGTGTGTGTGTGTGTGTGTGTGTGCGTGTGTGAGCGTGTGCGCGTGTGCGCGTGTGCGTGTGTGCGTGTGTGCGTGTGTGCGTGTGCGCGTGTGCGCGTGTGTGTGTGTGTGAGTGTAAGTGTGTGTGTGTGTGTGTGAGTGTAAGTGTGTGTGTAAGTGTGTGCGTGGGTGTCTGTGTGTGTGCGTCTGTCATTGTCTCAGGCCCTCCTATGGAAGTCAGGCCTCAATTTCAGTCTGGTCCCTCCCCCAGCCTTGCCCTCACATTTTAGGTCACCCTGTCCCCGCCTTCCCCGAACATTTTTATTCAATTAAATAGCCCTCTTAAACTCCTGGCCGACATCCTGTGTACTTCTGATGTTGTTTTCTCTCCATGCACTTTAAGGCCGTAATGATTTTCTAACTTGTTATGCTAATTAAGATGGCCGGCCTCTCGGGATCTTTCTGCCATGGCTCAGGATTTATTGTCCGTTTGCTTGGGGGGGGGGAGAGAAAAGAAACACACACACGCACACACACAAGAAGTTAGGGACTATGTAATCCCGTTAAGCAAGGAAAAATGGGCGCAGTAACAGGGAGGAGAGGAGTGGCAGTCAACCCTGCTTCCTGTCTTTTATGTTCCTGTTAATGTTTCCTCTTGTTTTAACTTCCTCTCAGGATCCCCGCTAATCCTCACGCCTGTTCCTAATTGGTTGAGTCCCACAGCAGCAACAGGGGCCCGTCTGTGCGAGGAGAGAAGAACATGAATTCAATCAAACCAACAATGCTTTAAAAAAGGTAATGATTGACTTTGTTATAGAGCATATATAATACTAACAATGTATTACATTTCCATAGTGCTTTAAATAGAATCTCAAAAATATTTTTTTTTATTCAAATATCTTTACAAGCATATCATAAACATCACATTATGAGTACATAGAGATTTAGCCTATTAGATTAAATGTATTAATATTGTTCCTGCACTGTGAAAATGAATATTATTCTTAATGGTAGTGTATAATAATGTTTACTTATAGTGAACATATATTAAGACATATTTCCCCTGTTGATATGAATATTTTATTATTGGCTTCCTGAAGTGTTATTTTGATTGACTCCCTCCCTTAACCAGCAGAAAAAGCCGATAGGACATTTATCTGACATACTGATACACAGGGTTGTCACAAAATTTAAACTTTGTACGAAAATTCTAATGATCAAATGAAACTAATTACGAGGGACATTATCAATGGAATTAATCTGCAAAGCATTGTCTCCAAGCAATGTAATTGCAACTCTCCACAAACCACTAAGGAATGCCAAACCTTAAATTCATTCACATTTTTGTTACATTCCTTTATGTTGGATATTTGCAATTGTATTCCCATAATAAGTGCAAGTAGGCCTATGAATTTACACGTAATATGTAAACCTTATTAAAGGCAACAACAAGATACAAATAACCATTCTCCAACAAGGATTTATTGCTCACTCATTTCTCTTTAAGTTTTCTTGTGACAAAATGCCTAACCTTTGTGTTTCTATGTGGAGAAAACCCTATTGTTCTTGTCCAAAATTACCTATTTTCTTATATCCTTATAACATTTGTTTTAGTTTCTGAACCACTGAATTGAGCAATTGGAAGTAAAAAGCTCATTTTAATTTGGATATGTTTCTAAACCATTGCCTTTGAAAGATCAGCTGCAATAGCAGCTATAGCGGTAACTCTGTCCATGCCTACACAGCCTTCTTCTCCCTCAGCAGAAATAGGATATGTCCCAATTATCACCCTTTTCCTCATAAAGTGCACTATGTTTGACCATATCCCTTAGGGGCCCAGTCAAAAATAGTGCACTATATAAGGAATAGGGTGTCATTTGAGATACAGTTATTCCCTATAAAGTACACTACTTTTATACTTGTTTAATAGTGCATGGGCCTGTTCAAAAGAAGAGCACTAAATAGGGAATAGGGTGGCATTTGGGACGTTGCATATAGTCATCTGACTCCCTGGATCCCATTTGCCCAGAATAACAGCAATAGGCAGATCCCAATGTCTCCCACTTCCAGGGAATTTAAACCCTTAAACTAGACCTCCTTGAAGTCTCTGTTTGTTCTGGGCTACATCCCAAATGGCACACTACGTATGACTTATGGACACTGGTCAAAAGTAGTGTACTAAATAGTGAACAGGGTGTCGTTTGGGACGTAGCCTTGGAGTTAAGAAAATAAGGTTTGGAATCCTTATACATGGTATCATGGCTGTATCAAAGAGCAGTCTAGTTATTCAGAGAATGTAGCTAGAGGGATATGAATGCTAGCCTTTTAATTGGCTGTTTTCATAATTCCTCGGTTGTTAAAATTACATTTACTGCACAATTATTAGTTTTTCCCTTCGGGTATTTTGGTTTGAGAATAGAATGAAGTTGTAGTACAGCTGTTTATTTTTATAACTTTAGCAGGGTTTTAATAAGAGTAGAATAATTTATGCCAGTCAGGTGGTCAAAAACACAGTTTATCAAATGTCAGACACCAGGCAAGCAAAGTATTTATTAAAATAGTACATTTTTTAAGAATTCAAATGAAAGATTCCAACATGACTTTCTGCTCTTAATTAAATGGATTATTTTATTTTCATGGGCTTTTGTTTCTAGGTCTCATTATTTGTCACATTAGGTCCCATTAACTTCCACTGAGGACAACCATAAGGAGACACACACACATGCATATACACACACATCCGTGCACACATACATGCGTGCACACACTCACACGGCGGGCATGCACACACGCAGTATTGCACACACACATGCACGCACACACATTCACACACGCGCACGGTAGACCTGGGCTTAATTAGTACAACCAACTGAAATCAACCTTCAGAGCGTTAGCAGAAAGTGTATGCATTTCTCAATGTGAACTTGTAGTCCTTCCTTCCACTCTTCAGAAAGGCGCTGTGTAGCATCTGCAGTATGGCTTTCGTCCCTGTCAGCCATAGGATAGGATGCAAGGGCATGGGTGAGGATGGAGGTAGGAGAAGAAGCAGAGAAGCAGAGGAGGAGGTAGAGAGGCAGCCAAGAGCACTTGGCATCACCTTCTGAAGCAAACCCCCATGTTAATTAACCAACTTAAATCATTATTTCAATGATTTGTTTGTGTTTATTTCAATGTTTGTATCCCCTCCCCCCTTTTTTGCTTTTCTTCCATGTTTATTTATTTATTTGTTTGTTTGTTTATTTATTCCTCCACCCCTCCTCTCGGGGACTTTTCCACCATATGGTTGCAGATCAAATCATGTCAAACATTTTGCCCTTGCAAGTTTTTGCAATTTGCAGTTTCTAAACATGCAACCTGTTGAAAGCAGGAGTGATAATGGACATGCTCTACCCCCCGCCGTCCCAGTCCCACCATATCTCCCTTCAATTAATGCTACAGCGGGAGTTTCATGTAATAACACTTTCGCTTGTGAGCTGTCCACGTGAGTTGGGAGAAGTGGAGAGAGAGAGGGGGGCGTGTTGGAGAGGGTAGCACAAAACACACCAAAAAAAATGATTCAAAAGACTCGAATGTGGTAGGTGGTAGTGGCAGGCCCTTTGATGTGTGTCCATGTTAATGTTGCATGTTAGCTAAATGGGGCAGAGAGAAGGGGGTCATACGATTGGCAAATGTACATGCTAAGCTTGTCTATCATTTTTGCTGCGTTGAACCAAACCTCTGCCAGCAGGACGGTGGACGCGTTGACAGCTGTAATTACCCATCGCCATGGCGATCACTTTTGTCCTGTCATGGGCGGACGTCGTAGGGCCCTCCTCTTGTTGGTGTTTTTAATCAGATTGTCACTCTGTAGACCGGCAGACAGAAGCCAGGCCAGGGGAGGGTGTGGGTGTCTGTCGGGTATATGGGATGGAGGTATGTGTGTTTTGGAGGGGCGTTCAGGTTTGTGTGTGCGTGTTGGAGCCGTCTGTCTCTAAACCCCAGTTAAGAATGTTTAATTAGGCCCTCCAGAGCACCCCCTTTACATAAACACACATGCACTCACACACACACACACACACACACACACACACACACACACACACACACACACACACACACACACACACACACACACACACACACACACACACACACACACACACACACACACACACACACACACACACACACACACACACACACACACACACACACACACACACACACACACTGAGTTTAACTTCACAGACAATACACAAGGAAGAATAGGAAATATATGAATGTGAAAGAGATATGAATGTATTTTAGGAGAGAGAAGAGTAGGCTTGTGCATCTGTGTTTGTGTATGTGTGCATGTGCGTGTCTGTTTTAAGAGGATGCAGCTTTGTGGTTATGTATAGATTGTGCCTTTGATTTCTAAATAAAAGCAAACACCAGAGACTGTTTCCCTAATACGTTATTATTGCTGTGTCATTTATAATTAGGGATGATTTATTGTTGTTTGGTTGTTTTTATGTAATTATAGAACCCAACTGTGCTTAGTGATCACGGTATTTTACTGTAGCCTAACGAAAATAGATGTATATTTTTCAGTCAAACAAATAATAGAATAGAATAGAACAGAACTTTATTGCCCATCTAAGGACGGAAATTGTTCTTTGGCATCACCATGCTAGAATGAAAAGGATCACATGCAAATCATACACATTGACAACAGTCAGCCTACTACCATGTATACATAAAGACAGAGGGGACGTTGACACATTCATTAATAACTGTCAGCTGCCCTTATTGCACTGTTCCATGTCCACTTTGACAGGGATGGCTAATCAGGTGTCCATACTAACTCATAGAAATAAATAAAGAAGTGTTTTAGTCTTTACATTGTATTCCCCTTTATTGTCTCCTTCCAGCCCTATTAACAAATGGGTTCTAGTTAATTATATTCCCATGCATTTCAGTTACCCCTTATTTTATGGGCTACTTTTATAAACTGATAAAACAGAATTAATCAATTCATGGCTATTCACAGATGGCTGAGTCATTTTTGAAATCATTTTGATGTCTTATTGGTTCTTGATGAAAATGTCTCAGAAATACCTGGCATTGCTTAGTACTAAAAAAAAAACATTTTAGCCTCAAATGACTTTCATTCTCTCTCTCTCTCTGTCAAGAATGGTATTTCTTTACTGATACTTCAACAAATATCTTCTCTGATACTGATGTGGCTGAGGCCCGTGGCACTGCTGGCACACAGGAGACACAGCTGGAGCAGCTTTAATTAACAAATTGAATAAATTGAATATCATTTTGCTTATTAGCTAGAAATTAAACTGAAATTAAATTGAATACAAATCTGCCACTGAGTAGCCAGATCGCCAATCAAAAAAATATGCTTAATCTAATGTAGAACGAGACTGCCATTTATTGTGCAACTGGTAACTATTCAAATTAGGAAAGCTAGTGTTGTAAGGTTGCTTTGGATTGTACAGATTTTGCATGTCACAGCATGTGTATGTGAGATTGTGTGTGTGTTCATTACACCCCTTTAAAGATTGCCAGATGGAGTTCCTTACTGTGAGAGTCATACAGCTGAAGTGTATAGAACATATATTTAGAAGCAGGTTGAATTGATTGATTGACTTTATTTGACAATTATTTAAATACATACATTTGAAGTCAGAAGATTACATACACCTTAGCCAAATACATTTAAACTCAGTTTTTCACAATTCCTGACAATTAATCTTAGTAAAAATTCCCTGTCAGGTAGGATCACCACTTTATTTTAAGAATGTGAAATGTCAGAATAATAATAAAGATAATGATTTATTTCAGCTTTTATTTCTTTCATCACATTCCCAGTGGGTCAGAAGTTTACATACACTCAATTAGTATTTGGTAAAATTGCCTTTAAATTGTTTAACTTGGGTCAAACGTTTCAGGTAGCCTTCCACAAGCTTCCCACAATACGTTGGGAAAATTTTATCCCATTCCTCCTGACAGAGCTGGTGTACCTGAGTCAGGTTTGTAGGCCTTCTTGCTCGCATACTCTTTTTCAGTTCTGCCCATACATTTTGTATAGGATTGAGGTCAGGGCTTTGTGATGGCCACTCCAATACCTTGACTTTGCTGTCCTTAAGCCATTTTGGCACAACTTTGGAAGAATGATTGGGGTCATTGTCCAATTGGAAGACCCATTTGCAACTAAGATTTAATTTCCTGACTGATGTCTTGAGATGTTGCTTCAATATATCCACATAATTTTCCTACCTCATGATGCTATCTATTTTGTGAAGTGCACCAGTCCCTCCTGCAGCAAAGCACCCCCACAACATGATGCTGCCAACCCCGTGCTTCACGGTTGGGATGGTGTTCTTCTGCTTGCAAGCATCCACCTTTTTCCTCCAAACATAACGATGGTCATTATTGCTGAGCGGCCTTAAAGGTTATGTCGATATATGACTCGTTTTAATGTGGATATATATACTTTTGTACCTGTTTCCTCCAGCATCTTCACAAGGTCCTTTGCTGTTGTTCTGGGATTGATTTGCACTTTTCGCACCAAAGTACATTCATCTCTAGGAGACAGAACGTGTCTCCGTCCAGAGTGCTATGACTGCTGCATGGTCCCATGGAGTTTATACTTGCGTATTATTGTTTGTTCAGATGAATACGGTACCTTCAGGCATTTGGAAATTGCTCCCAAGGATGTACCAGACTTGTAGTGGTCTACAATTTTGTTTCTGATATCTGATTTCTTTTGATTCTCCCATTATGTCAAGCTAAGAGGCACTGAATTTGAAGGTAGGCATTGAAATACATCCACACGTACACCTCCAATTGACTCAAATTTAGTCAATTAGCCTATCAGAAGCTTCTAAAGCCATTACATCATTATCTGGAATTTCCCAAGCTTTAAAGGCACAGTCAACTTAGTGTATGTAAACTTCTGACCCACTCGAGTTGTGATACAGTGAATTATAAGTGAATTAATCAGTCTGTAAACAGTTGTTGGAAAATTACTTGTGTCAGGAACAAAGTAGATGTCCTAACCGACATGACACAATTATAGTTTGTTTACAAGAAATGTGTGGAGTGGTTGAAAAACTATTTTTAATGGCTCCAACCCAAGTGTATGTAAACTACCGACTTCAACTGTACATAAGGGCACTCCAGCCGGGACACAAGGATAACACAATTAAACATTTTTCCACTGTGGTCTTTTTGAAGTGGGAAGGGGGAATGCAACAAGGTTAGGCACCAATTATTGTGGCAACACAACGACAGACAAAATTGTTGTTGGTTTCATGACATGAGGTAATTAGTACAATTCCCTTTCCTAATCAACAACAATGGACAGGTACATCTCCCTGTCTCATATACCCTTAATATATAAAACAATCAATCCCTAATATATAGAAGACAATCACAATAAGATACACACTAGGCACCAAAAGGCAGACCATATGCTATCCCAGGCATTTCCTTCTCAGCCACATGTTATACTCTTACCACTCATTTTTGAGACATGCTGCCATATAGCAGAATTATTTTCAGTGAGAACCTGAAACTACCTATGGAGGTTATCAGTTAAAAATGATTCGGATGACTATTCCAAGGAATGGCAGCTGAGTATGAAAATGTTTCTTTCTCCGTACCACTTTGAAATCTAAAAGGAACAACGTCAGTTTGACTCCTTCTAGTGGAGGAGTAGTTATGGTTATCCCTTACTAAGTTAAAGTAGTTACACAGGGTCAAGATGCGTAAGTGCTGTAAGTTTAAGAATAGTCCAGACTCATTTGTTCTGAGATGTCTGCAACATTTTGTTTTATCTTGGGGGCACCATTGTACAAAGAAGGGCATGCATAGTCAAAGTGGCATTGAAAAAGAGTCCCTGCCAATGACCCCATTGCATTCTTATCCAGATAATTGGAGGTTCTTCCCAGAAACCTAATTTTATGGTGTACTTAGGAGTTAACATGTTGTGCCATGCTCTCCCCTGTCAGATGGTTATCTAGTACACATCAAAAATAATTAATAGAGTATTTTGCTGTGAGCACTATGTCACATACTACCGCCTTTAAAACCAGGGGATGACAGCTTACTGTCACATACTGTAGCCTTTACTGACATTCAGAAGTTCAGCACTGAGGGCTTTCTCAACCACATGTTTGTCTTTGTGGGAAACCAACAGAGCAGAAGCATCTGCATAGAGGAAAAGGTACAGGCAAAAAGTACAAGCAGATTTCAGATCATTTATATACAATAGAAAAAATGAAAAGTGGACCCAGCACACTCCTTTGGGGTTCCTCACAGTTCAAGATTTTGTGTTTAGACATATCCACCATCTGTTTTCTTCATTGCAGATAAGAGCTAACCCATTTTGCTGCTAAGTTGTTAAAGCCCATGGCTCTTAGTTTGATTAACAGAATCTCATGATCCACTGTATCAAATGCCTTTTGGAGTTCTAACATAGCCATACCACAACATTTCCCTCCGTCTACTTCCTGTCTTATGTGATCAGGTAGGGCATTCCCATCCTGGGCGACTTTGAGTTTCTTTAGATACTTTGACATTTTGGGACAGGCAACTCAACATGGAAACATTCCAAATAAAATGTTACATAACTCCACATAATGCCATTAAAACATCAAATTAATTAATAAAACACTTTATATGATGAATTATGTTGTAAGCACACTCCACTCTTCAGTCTACCTCAGGTGTAAAAACACACTGCATCCTCTGGTGCAAACCTCACGGCTGGTGAGCAAGGTCTTTGTCTGATGATTACTGTCGCGACAAGCCAAGAGGGAAACACGACAAGAGTTTTCCCGTCTCGCTCAAGGATGATACAGCTACATCAAACTAAAAAGAAGTGAGTGTGTGTGTGTGTGTCTGGATGTGTGTGTGCATATATCTGTGTGTGTGATCATGCGTGTTTGTTCACTGAGCTAACACAGGGCTTGATAACTACACAAGAGTGGCTGGTGTATGCTATTGTCTGTAATGATGTGTAGTGTCAGTATTAGGATAGGATGATAGGCCTCACTGCACCAGAGAGAGAGAGAGAGGCCCTGTTAGTCTGTTCTCATCTCCGGGGTGACAAGGCCTGTCAGTTAGAGAGTTGGACTGCAGCCAACATTTACTGTGTGCTTAGAAAATGACTCGTCCAGTGCCAGCAATGTCCAACTCCGGAACAGTGTATACGCCTCATTTGATTTTCCCTTACTAAATGTATATGTTGCTGCTCACTTCCAGGAAGATTGTGGCAAATTTGCTGCAAACCAAGTAGTGTGCAACAAAGTGATGCCAGAAGTTTGCAAATGTGTAGAATATTTTTTTCTATCAAACAATTCTCTTGAGATTTTATTTTAATCTGTGGCAAACCTGGGGTTGCAGTATGTTGATTTTATGTGTATATAGAAATACAAGCATTTCGCTGCATCTGCGAAAGCATCTGCAAATCTGTGTTCGTGACAAATAAACTTTGATTTGAAGTGATGTTTTTTGGGATAGAGTGAAACACATTTTGTTGCTAGCTATGTTAGTTTCAACCTGTCAATGCCACTGACTGGCTAGAGTAGCCAATGGCTAGCGCTTAACAAGTTAGCTAACGGCTAGCGCTTAACTAGTTAGCTAACATTAGCTATCATATTTTTACACAATTAATGTGATAGCTAGCTAGCTTGCTAACTAATTATTTACTGGATATTTTAAACACATATTTTTTGGTGATGACATGTTCGAGCTACACTGTTCTGTAGCATGTTAGTAAGCACTACAGCTAAAGTAACAATATGACTTGACATCAGATGGATGGATACCCTTCCCCTCTCCATGGTGTTGGAAGAGGCTTCATTGGGAAGAGGCTGCATCAACACCCTGGAAAGATGTTTGAGGTGCACTCAGACAATTAGAGTGATAAGTGTATTGTCTTCAAGCTTGATAAGGTAACCAAATGTATTATTATGTATTATTATCATAAATGTACCATACATTTTTTGTAAAAATTAGATCATTCGTTGCTTTAAAATAGTATCTAGGTCATCTTAATCATGTGTTGGTCCTTCTCTCTTTCTTTCTAGAAGCGTCAGTTACCAGGCAAAAATTTAGATTGAGGCCTCATTCACACTGAGGACAGAAAAAGATGGGTGCACTACCAGGTCAAGATTTAATGTGGCTTACGAAAGTGTTCACCCAAGCCTGAGTCAGAAAGATGTCACAACTAGTAGACAACTGGCTCTTGAAGATGATTGAATATCATAATTAGTTGATTCGTTTGAATCAATTGTGTTGAGGCTTGGCTGAATAAAAACTTTCTATACTCTGGCTCTCTAGGAACAGTTGAGTAGCTAGTATCCAATCTGGGTCCAATCTGACACAACATGTTAATATTAATGTCTGGGGTTATAAAGGTGTGAATTGTGAGGGGGCCTGATGGTTTGGTTCCTCTCTAGGTTTCTTCCTAGGTTTTGGCCTTTCTAGGGAGTTTTTCCTAGCCACCGTGCTTCTACACCTGCATTGCTTGCTGTTTGGGGTTTTAGGCTGGGTTTCTATACAGCACTTTGAGATATCAGCTGATGTAATAAGGGCTATATAAATACATTTGATTTGATTTTAAAACAGTGACATTTTACCACACACACATGGTTTTACACTTGAATGTAATGCTCAGTTTACTTTTTTGTCTTGTGGGAATGATCTGAGGGGATGGTGTTTAGGTTGGGGTGTGTGCTCCTTTGGCTGTGGGGTTAAGTTATGTTAAGTAAGACTCTGTATGTTACGGTGAATGAGGTTTATGGGGGTTGTCTGTGATTGACGGCTGTTTATAACATATAATGTAATGCCAGATAGAACCTGACCCAGGAGATGTATGACCACAGATTTAAATGAGATGATTAGAACGGTGTGGGTACTTACAAGTATGATGTAACATTTCAAATGTTATTAGGCCAAAAATGTGTGCGATTATGTAAGATTTCTTACACGGTGATGGGGAAACAATGGCTCGATGAAGCATTGAGGTTTTCCAGCCAATTGTTTTGAAACAAGGGTTCATTACTCAAGGCTTTGATGTCCCACACCACGTAACGCATGCACAACGTAGCCTTTTTGTCTTCTACCAAACCAATACAAAACCAAGCAGGTGGTTGTTCAACGAAACAATATCAAAAATGATTAACACTCAAGACAAAAAAAAAAAGTTTTTAAATTGTAGTAAATTTTACTAAATGACTCACTCAAAATGTACCAAGTATAATATATTATAACTATAAATATCATTTACATTGATAAAAATTTAAAAATGAGGACAATATTTACAAAGTATATTATTTCAAAACCCACACAAAGTAGGCTATTTGATTGACAACTATTGTTACTTCTGTAAACAATGTAAAATTG